>NW_025534988.1:0-130431 GCF_020615455.1 Coregonus clupeaformis
AAATATGATTAGACAAATAATAATATTTATTTGAATGATACAGTATGTTACCCTAAATTGAAATTAAAAATATTTTGTAAAAATTATAATAACATTTCTCAAATGTAAAAATAAAACTTTAAAAAAAATAATAATAAGAAAAGCAAGGTAAAGAAAAGAAACTCGAGATTCTATTACCAGTGTAAAAACAAAGAAAGGAGTGTCCCAGTGTAAATGAGTCCGGGTGGCCATTTGATTAATTGTTCCAGCAGTCTTACCTGAATTGGGGATAAGAAGCTGTCAGAGGGCCTTTTGGACTAGAGCTTCAGCACCTCTGTTTCGCTTCCCGCTGTGGTATTGAAGAGAGAGCAATCTCTCAAACTTAGGTGAGCTGAGTCTTTGCCTCAAATTCCCTAGGGCCTCCCTCTTACACCTCCAAGTATATGAGGTCTGGTGCTGGAGCTTGGCTCCAGTGATGGGCCGTGCGTCACATACGCCTCCACCGCCAGTCGGATGCTGAGCAGTTTAGCCACCCTGCGGTGAGTGTAGCTGAGTCAGAAGCTCTCGATGGTGCACTCGTAGAACTTTTTGAGGATCTTGGGACCAATGCCAAATCTCTCCAGCTACCTGAGAGGCGTTGTCGTGCCCTCTTCCACGACTGTCTTGGTGTGTTTGAACCATGATAGTTTGTTGTTGATGTTTAGACTGGGAGAGCTCTCGACCTGTCCACTGGCCCGTCGATGTGAATGGGCGTTTCATCCTGTCCCACAAATCCTCCCCGGAGCATGGTGTCACACACCATGCTTCACCGTAGGAGATGGTGCCAGGTTTCCTCTGGCGTGATCTCATCCCAGGTAAGAGGGAGTGGCAGCAGCAGCTAGTTCTCCCCATGTGAGCTGGATCGAGTGGAACCAGTCATGTCATCCCCCACCGGGCTTGCGACAGTGGTCTAAAACCATGCTTTAGCTATCCACAATCCCTGAATACAAGGTTAAAGAAGGAGAAAGAGGTAGAGGAAGAGAAAGAGGGAGGAAAGGAAGGAGGAAGGGAAGAAAATGACTGTAAGAAGGACTGTACAGAACTGAAAGAAGAAAGGAGAAAAGGCACGAGCAAGAGGAAAGAGGAAGAGGTGGAAGATAAGGAGGATTGATCTGTCTGTCTCTATAAAATCTCTTCTGGGCCTCTTGTTCTCTCCTCTTTCCGCAAGGAGCACCTTTCATGCCCAGGAGCCCAGAGCAGACTCTCCGCTGAGAGAAGAGCTGAGCCCCTGGAGGGTTTCACCTTGGTTATACAGAAACCACCCCAGTATCAAACTGCTTTACATTGTAGGAGTGATCCTATTCTCATGTGGAAGCGACAGCCAGGAAAATGCTCCATGGAACAGACTTCCTCCCTGCTCCCAGTCTCGCTGGCAGGGCTGCGTAAGGCTACCACTCCCTTCCTTGACTCCAGTAACACCCCTTCTTCACCTGCCCCCTTATCATGTTATGAGTCACCACCTGGGCCAATTAGCCCCTGGCCTACCTGTTGCAGAGTATCATCTGGTGTTCTGGACACAGGCCCTCCACCTCCACCCTCCCCTCCTCTCCCTCCTTCCCTCTTTCTCCCATCCCCATCTCTCGCGCTCTCTCCTCCTCCCCCTCCTCTTCCCTTTAAAGCAATAGTTTAAACCTACACACTTCCCTTAAACCTAAAATAAAGTCAAAAGCCAATTTTGTGTGAAGTCAAACATTTGTTCAGGCAGCAAAATCGAGACCTGTACCATAGCCCATCTCTACATTGCTATTAGGAGTGATATACCTTTGAGTCAAATTACCCAAATGGTAATTTAGACATTCTACACCAAATTTAAGATTTTGTGACTCTCACTAATGTCTATTGAAATATGTTTGGTAAAGAAGGTGTGTGTATACTCTTCATTCTTGATAGATCCTTATGGTTTGGAAAGTATTTGTTTTTTCTCAGGCATAAATAGAACAATTCCAGGTGAAAGCTAAAGGGTATGCTTTCTGGGGAGAGTTTCACCACTTCATTAATAAAATATTTCCCTCTTGCTAGTTGATGACTAAAGCCCTAGTGAAACAGTGCAAAATGATTGTCAGCTCAACTGGTTAAATACTTAAGACCTGTTTCATTGTGAAATGTATACTTAATAATTTTTGCTCTATATATTTTCACTCTGTATAATTTGATCTGTTTAAGCTGTTTGGATTGTTAATTGATATAACACAGAGACACCATTGAAAAGATCTGGTCTCAGTGGGGTTCCTGTAAAATAAAGAGAATATGATGAAGGAGGAATATGATATGAAGTATTATGATGGAGAGAAATATAATAGAGAGAATATGATGGAGGAATATGATAGGGAATTTGTTAGAGGAATATGATGAGAAAGTGAATGGAGGAGGAATGTGTGGCTCTTGAGCAACAAAGAGTTGTCCTGTTTGGTTATATCAACTGGAAAGACACGATAAGAAATGTTCAAACATAATTTTAAACAATACTTTTCTATAGTCAGCCCCAATATTGATTTCTTTATTTAATTATTTATTAAAGCTTAAATGCTAACATCAATGACACCCTACTCTTCAGTCACATTTTTGGGCCATCCATTCCCATCCAGTAACTCATCCCTCTGTGAGCATCGCATTGCCGTGAAACCGTGAGATCTCTCGAAAGCTGCAACAGCTCTCGTTGATTTAATCGATCAATGGCTCCAGATCGCCCGGCCATTAAGATAAACTTGAGGATAGTTCTGCTATTGATTTTAGTGCTGCATTGACGCTTGATGATCCTTGGCTTTTGGCTGGAGGCCATCGTAAGAGAGAAGTGATTTTCTTGAACCCTCATTTCTTTTTTGGAACTTTTTTTGTTACTGAGTGAAGACGCATAGACTGTGAAGAAGACTTGTTTTACTGTAGTAAGGTAGCCTATGTATTTCATTGATGATGATGAAAATATGTTAGCATTAGTAAGTGGCTGAGATCGAACAAACAACCCTATAAAGTAAGCCTGGCTGCTATTTAAGATATCTAAAACATATAGACTTTTTAATTAGGCCAAAACCATGTCGTTTGTAACGCGTGTTTACATGAGTTACAGCATTTTATTTTAATAAAAAAATTAGGTTATATGGATTAAATTAATATATATTAGAATGACTGTTTGCCATAGTACAAATCTAAAATAAATAAAGCTAAATTGTGCCAGCATTTGATAACACATTTCATACAAGGTACTTTGGAAGTAGTGGACATCATTGTGACATCACAAGATTCGATTCTGGAAGGTTACCTGTTGCACGAATCAAACTGAACAGTGCAAAGAGTCTGATTCAACTAACCACTGACAAATTATTATTGTCCTATTTCATTGGTAGAGAACACACTAGTTACTTCAGGAGTAGGTTTGGTAACCATAACTTATTTGTGAATGTGTTTCAGTAGTACAACTTATTTTCAAATTACTTGTGTATAGATGTGACATTTTAGCGTTTACCTTGCATGATGGTGAAACTGTTGAAGAGATAGTTTGCTTAGTCCTCTGCTGTGAAAATACTTCATCCCTGACACCTGAGATGTCATGTTACAATTGCTAGTAGACCAGCCTAATGGCTAATACATTCTATTGTTAATGACAAAAAAAAAACCTCTCTGTGTTAATCACCAACATATAGTTGTAATCAATTATCTCAATAAATTGTGTGCCAAAGAAGTAGGTTGTGTCAAAAAAACAATACGCCTACTAATTTGCACTGATTCATTTCTAGTAAAATAATATATTCTTAATTGAATGGAAGCATCCATTCAAATGGATTGAATTGATAGACCTCTTTAGAATTGAAAGGTGCTCAAGGGCACGCAAAAGAAGACTGGCATTTTACACTCTTGGTTTTAAAATAGATGGGGAAGCTGTACAAGTTAGGTCCTGCATGGATATAGAGTCATTTTCTACCCAAAACACAGTGTGCTCCAATAGTCTCTGACGAGTGATTAGTGTGGTTTGTGAGGCCCAGGCCCAATATAGAGGAGCTACATAGGGGGTTGAATAAGAGCTGAAAGTAAGGTACAAAAAGACCCTGATTTACTTTTAAAGTCTGTGTTGTGTTTCATCCCATAGCACACTTTGCATCACAATGATGATGTCATGAAGGATATTGTTCACGAAATGATAGAAAGCCAAAATCGGTCATTTAGACATTAACTTTTTCAGTAGCCATTTTTACTAGAATGGTCAGATGAGCCTATTGCTAAACATACTCTGGATCGGGATTCTCCACTTGATAATTGCATAGTAAGCTGGGGAAGAAAAACATTGTGTACATTGTAAAAGAGATGCATTCTTATTTTGGTTAGCATCCCACTTACTGGCAGCGTTGTGTATTTTCCCAGAGTTTTGTTAGCTAAAGAGGTGAGCATCGGAGGGGTTCAGCGCTGACACAGAGGAGAAGGTGAGTGTCGGTTGGAGGAAAGGCGATCTAGACAGACTACGTGATGGAGCTGGGAGCCGGGTTGGCTCTGGTTTTGCTGATCCAGGGATCCAGGAAAAGAAGATAGAAAAGGATTTGGTTCGGGCGAGACAAATGCCCAAGACTTTGATTAAGGAGTGTATAAGACCAGCTTGACAGAGTCGACGAAAGTTCTGTTTAACAATATTACATTAAAGCAAAATATAGAAGATTATTGTAAGGGCAAAAATGTTCCATATGCCATGGAATGTAGCTAACAATGTTTTGTCCTTATTTCTTTTTGTATTAGAAGACTACACCATGGCAATGCTTATAACTGTTCTTACCTCTTCCCAAATGTGTCCGTGTCGTGTCTGTCTGTTTCAGTGAATTTATGTCCTCCAGTTCTTATGGTTGTCTGGTCATGCATAAACAACCGTTCTATCATAGACGCGCTCATATCAGGATTATGCCTTGGTTGTCTCACCCTATTTACCTTAAGTTGAATGCTATCTAACTATGTCGATGGATTCTGGATAAAAGCGTCAGATAAATGGCTAAAATGTCCAAAATGTTATGCTATGGAGTGTAGGGCATGTATTTTTACCTTGGCCCGGCCCATTGGCTAGGGACCAAGGAGTTAGGACAGACTGGTACAGAGCATCTTAGAGGACACTATATATATATATATATATATATATATATATATATATGATGTATAAGTAAGTAGTGCAGACTCATACCCAGTATGTATGTATGTACTGAAGTAATCCCACTTTCATCATGTCTGTTTCACTACTCTCGCCCAGAGAATGTTCTGAGATCGTGAAACAACTGTCCTCTGCTGGGTATCATAGCTCCCTGTGGTGGCTCCCTCCACCACTGCAAGCTATCGCAATCACCGATGCCTCTGCTTCATAGTTGCATCCCCCCTCTCCACCCGCCATACGCTCCAGGATGCAGCGGTTTCACGTGTATTTTCATGCTTTGTCACTAAAGCTGCATCTGCTGAATGCCCAGTTGCCACACAGAGGCCACTGCAGATGTATCTACTGGTATCTCAGAGGACCCATGGACAGATAGCCATCTTTCTCAGTATCATCGATGCCTGCCACACTCTTTGCTGGCAAGACTCCATGCAGCCCATCAGGCAGTAGAGGGCGCCACAGAGGTCTCAGTTGCTCCAGTGGCAGTATCTAATGTTGAGAGAGGACCAGATTCTATCATTACTCCCTCCACCTGGCTCAGCGTTCGTGGCAATTGTTCAATTTCCGAAACCTCTAAGCCCACCTGCTGTTTCCAGCCACCAGAGTACCCAGATTGCCTGAGACCACTGCTACCACAGCCGCACTTCAGGGAGAGAATCGAGTGGGCAGCTAGAAGTCTTCCCTTCAGTGCTGCCACATGCTCTACCAGCAGTCTTTGTGCATAACTCCATGCCATCAGAGCGAACTAGTAGAGAGATACCTATGAGGTCCTCCAGTTGCTAGAGACCACCACGAGCCACCCAGCTTCTGTTGATTTTGGAGTGTACAGATCATCCTAATGCCCTGTCCCAATGCTGCCTCCCAGAGTCTGCCACTTGTCTTTGAAGTTGACTCCACAGGCTGCCAGAGAGGCAGTAGAGGACTACCACCAGAGTGTCAGTTATCAGTCGAAAACAAGCAATGATGTGTCCACTCACCTCAAAAGGACACGGCAGCTGCAGTCAAGCCCTCCTGACCCTGCAGCTTCTGCCTCCAGAAAGCTAGCCATGTATCCGAGACTCTGACCACAAACAATAACAGAGGGAGACAAAGAGAGGATGCCACCGAGTCCTCCCGTTACACAATCCTTGCAGGCACATCCATTGTCCAGGAAAGGAGCCTGTTGGGTTAATAGGCTCTACTGCCTTCAATGTTGCCACACATTCTAGACAATCCACCCAGCCAAGAGAGGCAGTAGGGGACACCACCAAAGTCAAGTGTCCAGGAAAGCGACAGTTTCGTCTCCACTGTCCACACTCTACCAGAGAGGCAGTAGAGAGACACCAGCAAGTGTCCAGTTGTGGCAGAAGCAGCCGTTTCTTGTCCACTGTCCACAGGAGGAGTGTTTGGCTGAAACGAGTCCTCCTGCACCTGCAACCCTGCCTCTAATCCTGACCTGCACCACAGCAATGACCACGAAACACGCTCGAGAGAGACGGGTGAGTGCACTGCAAAGGAGTGCTCAGTCGACTTACAGAGGCAACTGTTGCTATTTAACCTGGGATGATAAATCTCCAGGTCTGCAGTGCATTCACAACAACAATGACCACAAAGCAGCCAGAGGAACAGATTAGAGGACACCACATAGTGCTCAGTTAACACAGAGAGCAAGTACAGTTGCATCCACTGTCAAGAGAGGAACTGATGAGTGATAAAGCCCTGTCCTAGCACTTCCTCCAAGCCTTGCGTGCCATCATCCAAAGGACCTACAATCAGAGCAGAAAGGAAGGAGCACTAGTGAAAGAAAAAGGTGGATCGCTGCCCTCCTTGCTCACCGACTTTGGTCCCAGATGCTAAGCAGCTCTGACAACCCCTCTGCTCTGCATGGCCACTAAGACGCCTGTTAGGTGAAAGGCCTCCATGCAGAGCTCAGAGGATGAGCCCAGGCCCTGGAGCGCTGAAAAAGGCAAGGTAGGTCTCCTATTTTTACACTTCTCACTCTACAGGGTTGAGGTTATTCAAGCATTTCAATTCAAGCATTGAATTAAGTGCTTCCTGAATCGGCTGGAATTGAAATCTGGTCACCCTAACCCCTGCTATCTATAACTCTGGTATAAACTATACACCCCTTACAGGGTTGACATTTGTATTACGTTTGGTGTGACCCCAGGAAGAACATCTATAAACTATTACAAAATCGGTTTAGGATACAAATAAACAAGTTACCTCAATTACTGTCCTCTAAAATTGTGTGCCACCCCATGAGGCCATCAGCATGTTGATCACTCAAATGTGCTTATTGAATATACCACATTGAGTCAATACTACATCTAGAGTCAATGTCTTCCTGTTGGATTATTGGTAGGCCTTGACGTTGAGAATGAAGAGGGCGTCAAAGGGAGGTGAGCCCGGGGAGGGTTTTGAAAAGAGTGAGCGGACCGTGCCCCATTCCAGAGCTCCAATGGGGCCAGTTTCATCAAGAGAGCGAAGACCATCCTGGGAAAGAGTGGGTTTTCTGGCCGACCTCAAGCGAAGTCACATTTTTAAAGATGGAGGAAAAAGAGAAAAATAAAGGACTGAATAAGAGTTCAGAAAGATGACGAGAAGAGAAGGAAAGGTCTCTTGCCTCAAGGGGTTGTCGGGAGAGGATTGCTGTTTTTCTCTAGCAAGGAGATAAGCTGGCTTCTTATGTATTGTTGAGTCAAAGCTTAAACATGTATTTAGATTGTATGTATGGCTATTGTAGTCCGTGTCAACAGTGGTTAGTGTATGTTGTGGTAGAGTAGTGTGTGTAGAGTAAGTATTCTATTCGAGTGGACCCGGCGCCGCATCTAGCTAACCCACCGCTCGACCAACAAAAGCTAGCTGGCTGGTGGGTAGCTACTGGTTTGCCCTGTGGTTGGTTGTTTTCATAATGTGTTTATCTAAGCGTAAGAGACCTGTAATTGGGCCAGCCTGCTTCTGACCATTCCAGCTGTTCTTCTACCTCATTATCAAGCATTAACGTGAATGGTTTGGTGGCTGTTGTTAGTACAGCTGCTGATTACATTCTGCCACCGATTGCTGTAAAATCATAGTTGAACAAATAATAATATTTATTTGAGCCAATACAGTATGTTACTAATTTGAAAGTGGAAAATTAGAAATGTTTATGTGTATAACCATTTTACAAAATCATAAAAAAAAAGTTTAAAAGAATATAGCCTAACAAGTAAGAAAAGAAACCGATCCAGATTCCTATTACCAGTGTAAAACAGGGGAGGTGTCATTGTATATCGTGATCAGGTTATCGTTGATTAATTGTTCAGCAGTCTTATGAATTGAGGGATAGAAAGTTAAGAAGCACTGTGGACCTAGACTTGGCACTCTGGGTGACAACATGTGCGGTAGCAGAAACAGTCTGGCTGGTGACTGGAGTGTTTTTGTCAATTGTGTCCTCCCTCTTACACCTCGAAGTATATAGGTCCTGTAGATGGCGGCTTGCTCCAGTGATGTGCTGAGCTCGTGCGCTACCTCTACCAGCGCCTTACGGTCGGATACCCGAGCGAGTTGCCATACAGAGCGGTGATGCAACTTGGTCAGGAAGCTCTCGATGACGGCAATTGCTGTAGAATTTTTGGATCTTAGGGAAAAGATCGTGGAAAGGCGTTGTCGATGCCCTCTTCACGACTGTCTTGGTGTGTTTGAACCATGATAGTTTGTTGGTGATGTGGACTCCAGGAACTTAGAAACTCGACCTGCTCCACTGAGCCCGTCGATGTGAGTGCGTGCGTGTTTGGTCCTGTCCTGAAAATCCTCCCAAGGGCATGATGCTGCCACCACCACTGTGCTTCACCATGTAGGGATGGTGCCAGGTTTCCTCCAAAGCTTGATCTCATCCCGGTAAGAGGAGTGGCAGCAGCAACTTAGTTACTCCCCATGAAGCTGATCCAGTGGATAGTCCTGTATCCCCCACTAGCGTGACACGTGGTCTAAACCATGGCTAGCTATCTCACAATCTAAGCTCAGACTAAACAAGGTTTACAAGAGAAGAAGGAGGGAGAGTGAAGGAAGAGAGAGAAGAGGAGGAAAGAAGGAAAGGGAGAAAATGACTGTAAGAAAAGGACTGTACAGAGCTAGGAAGGAGGGAGAAAGCGACTCAAGAGGAAGAAAGAGGTGGGAAGATAACAAAAGGAGGTTGAATCTGTCCATCGCTACCACATGGAGATCTCTTCTGGGGCCTCTTGTTCTCTCCTCTTTCCCACAAAGGAGCACCTTTCGCTGGCAGCCCCAAACAGATCTCCGGCTGAGAGAGGCTGGCCTGGAGAGTTTCACCTTGGATTTGTGGGCCCCCAGTATCCATGCTTTCACATTTATGAAGAGGTGATCTAATCTCGTGGAAGGCATTAATGGCCCAGGAAATGCCTCCATCGGGCCAGGCTCCTCCTGCTCCCCGTCTCGCTGGCAGAGGGCATACGTGGAAAACACCCTCCTTCCTTGATCAAAGCAACACCCTTCTTGTACCACACACACCTATAGCCTGTTGTGAGTCTCACCTAGGTCCGCCCCCTGGCTACCTAGTTGCAGTGTAGTAAAGTATGGTGTGTGGACACAGCTGCCCTCCTCCTCCCCCCCCTCCCTCCTCCTCCCCCTCCTTCCCTCTTTTCTCCCTCCCCCCATCTCGCGCTCTCTCCTCCTCCCCTCTCTTCCTTTCAAAGCAATAGTTTAAACCTACCCCTTAAACCTAAAATAAGTCAGAAGTAATTTTGTGTGGGAAGTCAAACATTTATGTTAGAGCGACCAAATCAGAGCCCTTTGCACTGGCCAATACTCTTCATTGTCTGCTGAGGGATTGATGTACACTGGTCAAAGTGCCCAAATGTTAGTTGGGCGTAACATTACAGATTTTGACTCTCACTAATGTCATGAAATGTTTAGCAAAAGTAGTAAAGGTTGTAGTATACTTTTTCTTGTGTATAGATCCTTATGGTTTTGGAAAGGTGTTTTTTTCTGGCGACATAAATGAACAATTCCAGGTGAAAGCTAAAAGTCGTAGCTTCCTGGGGGAGGGACTTCCACTACATTAATACAAAATACTTTCCCTTTGCTAGATTGGTGAGCTAAAGCCCTAGTGAAACAGTGCAGAAATGAATTTGTCAGCTCAACTGACGTTAAATACAAGACCTATTTCGGAACCTGTGAAATGTATGTGATTCAGTCTAATAATTTTGCTCTATATATTTTCTACTCTGTATGTAATTCTATCTGTTTAAAGCTGTTTGAATTGTTAATTGATACTTACACAGGGCACCATTGAAAAAGACACTGGTCTCAGTGCGATTCCTTAAATAAAGGAATATGATAGAGGGAATATGATATGAGAGTATTATGATGGAGTGGAGATATGATGGAGAAATATAATAAGAAGAGTCTAATTGAGGAAATATGAGTGAGAGAAGGTGATAAGAGGGAATATGGTAGAAGAATGAATGGAGAAGGTAGTAGACGCTCTTGAAGCTTACAAGGTTTGTCTGTTTGGTTATATCAACCGAAAGAACCACGGACCAAGAAAATGTTCTGCTTATAGTACTAAACAATACTTTTCTAGTCAGCCCTGAATTCGATTTTTTATTTAATTAGTTATTAAACTTAAATGCTAAACATCAATGCTTTGCCTACTCTTCAATTACATTTTTAGGCCTATATAATTCCACATCCAGCAATAATTTTATCCTCTATGAGCATGCGTACCGTAAAGATACCGTGAGATCTCTCGCGACTGCAACAGCTCCGTTGGTTCCATCGATCAATCGCTCAGATCACTTGACCAAGACAACTTGCGGATGAGCTGCTTGCCCAGATTTAGTGCTGCAGTTGATTGTTGATCAATGGCTAATAGCTGAGGCCATTGAAGAATATTTTCTTAGACCCTCATTTCTTTTTGGAACTTTGTTACTGAGGGTGAGCATAGATATGGAAGACTTGTTTTACGCATTAGTAGCCTATGTATTTCATTGATGATGATGAAAAATAAGTGGCACATTAGTGGGCTGAGATCGAACAAACTAACCTAAGTAAGCCTGGCTGCTATTTATCAGTATCTAAAACATAGACTTTTAGTTAGGCAAAACACATATCGTTTGGATCGTCAACCATTTTCTACATGCAGTTACAGCATTTTATTTTAATAAAAAATTAGTTATATATGGATTCATTGTATATATTAAGTATGACTGTGCTGCAAGGTACAAAAGAAATCTCAAAATAAACCAAACTAGAATTATTGTACCCAGCATTTGATAACCACATTTAGAAAGCTACTGGTGGGTATCCATGGCAATGGGGAGCTCCATTTGTGACATCCTCAAGATTCCGCATTCTGGAAGGTTACATATTTGCACAGACAAACTGAACAGTACAAGGCAGATTCAACTAACCACTTTGACAAATTATTAATGTCCTATTTCATTAGTAGAGAGAACACACTGCTTACTTCAGAAGGCTAAGTTTGCTAATCTGCTGCATCCGTGTATGTGTTTCAGTAGTGTAACTTATTTCAAATTGCCTAGAATGAATGTGACGTTTTAATCAAACCTAGCATGACTAGGTGGAGTGATGAAGAGAGATAGTTTGCTTGGTCCTCTTTTTTTTGTGAAGAAAATGCTTCATCGGACACCTGAATGTCATGTTACAAAATTATGGTAGACCAGCCTAATGGCCCTAATGCATTCTATTTGATGACAGAAAAAAACACTCTCTCTGTGTTAATCATACCAACATATGTTGTAATCAATTATCTCAATAAATATGTACCAAAAAAGAGTGAGTTTGTGTAAAAAAACAAATACGCCTACCTAATTTGTAGCTGATTCATTTCACTAATAAGAATAATATAGTTCTTAAATTGAATGGACATCCATTTCAAATGGTCGAGATTGATAGAACCTCTTTAAATTGAGAGTGCACTCCAAAGCACTTCCAAGAAGAAAGACTGGCATTTTTACCTCCTTGGTTTTAAAATGAGATGAAACTGTACAAGTTAGGTCCTGCATGGATATGAAAGTCATTTTCTACCCAATAGCACGGTGTTTTGCAATGATATGATGGAAGTGATTAGTGTGGTTTGTGCAGAACCAGGCCCAATATGGAGTAGAGACTTTACATGAGGGGTTGAATAAGGCTCAATATTATGGTACAGAAAGACCACGAAAGTTTGCTTTTTAAAGTCTGTGTTGTGCTTTTCATATTACCCATGGCGGCATGCTTGCATCACAATGATGATGTCATGAAGGATATTGTTCCGAAATGATAAGAACAGCCAAAATCGATTCATTTGAACAGTACACGCTTTTCAGTAGCCAGCTTTTTATAGTAATTCTAGATGGGCCATTTATTGCCTAAACATATCTGGATCAGGATTCTCACTTGATTAATTGTAAGTAGCTGGGAACAGAGTGCCCACATTGCCGGAGATGCATTATTGTTGATTAGCTCCCACTTACTAGGCGTTCTGACAACTACGTGATGGAGCTTGAGAGCAAGGTTGGCTCTGGTTTGCAGAATCAGAAGGATCAGGAGAAGAGAAGATGAAGAGGATTTGGTTCAGGCATTGAGAAAATGCCAAGGCTAATTGAAGGTAACAAGACCAGCTTGACAAAGTCGACAAGAGTTCTGTTTGACAATATTAAATTAAAAGCAAATATAGAAAGTTATTGTAAGGCAAAATGTTCCATATGCCATGGAATGTAAGCTAAATGTTTTGTCGTATTTCTCTTTTTGTGATTAGGCTACACCATGGCTGATGCTTATAACTTTAGTTCTTGTCTAAATGTGTTGTGGTCGTGTCTGTTGTTTCAGTGAATTTATGTCCTCCCAGTTCTTATGGTTGTCTGGTCATAAAAAATAAACAACACGTTCTATCATGAAAAGCGCTCATATCAGATTATAGTGGTTTGTCTCACTAGCTTTACCTTAAGTTGAATGCACTAACTAACTATAAGTCGTTCTGGATAAAAGCGTCTGATAAATGGCTAAAATGTCAAATGTTATGCTGGGTGTGGGGCATGTGTTTTTGCACTTAGCTGGCCCATTGGCTAAGGGACCAGGGTTGAGGACAGACTGGTGCAGTCTTATAGGACACTATATATATATATATATATGATGATGTAAAGTAAATAGTGCTGACTCATACAATCCAATAGCATGCTTATGTGCTAAGATCGTGACTTCATCTGTCTGTTTCTCTTTCCTCACGCAGAATATGTGAAATGCCAAACAACTGTCCTCTCACTGAGTTCTTGGCTCCCTGTAGTGACTCCCTCCCACCACTGGCTTTCCTCCCAATCAGAGGCCTATACCTACCATGTTACATCCCCCTCTCCACCTTTGCGCTCTGGCGCTCCCAGGACTTTGCACAGCTGAGTTCATTGCCCTATTTTCATGCTTTGTCCCCGAAGCCTGCCCAGTCTGCTGAATGCCCAGTTGCCACAGAGGCCACTGCAGATGTATCTACAGGTATACGAGAGGACCATATGGACAGATATCGTCTTCTTTCACTCAATGCTGCATCATACCTACCACCGCTTCTTCGTGAGAGACTCCATGCAGCCACATCAGGCAGCGAGAGGAGCCACTGGTCTCAGTTGCTCCGGTAGCAATATCTAATGTTGAGGAAGAGGACAAAAGATTCTATCATTACTCCCTCCACCCCTAGCTCAGCGGATTTCATTGTGCAATTCATTCAATTCCCTCGAAGCACTCTAAGCCTGCTGTTTCAACCACAGAGTGCCCAGTTGCCACAGAGACCACTTGCTACCACAGCCACCGTCAAGGAGAGAATCGATGGGCAGCTAGAAGTCTTCCTTCAGTGCTGCCTACATGCCTGGCTAACAGTCTTTGTGACTTGACTTCATGCCATCAGAGCAGACAGTGAGATGCCGAGGTCTCAGTTGCTACAGAGCCACTACAGGCACAGCTACTGTTGATTGGAGTGTACAGATCAGCTAATCTGTCCTGTCCCAGTGCTGCCTCCAGTCTGCCACTTGTCTTTGAAGTTGACTACAAACTGCCAGGGAGGCAGTAGAGACACCACCCAAGTGTCCAGTTATCAGTGAAACAAGCAATGATGTGTCCACTCCCTCAAAGAGGACATGCTTGCAGCTCATCAAAGCCCTCCTGAGCCCTGCAGCACTGCCTCAAGCTAGCCATGTATCCGAGACTCTGACCTACAAACTGACAGAGGAGACAAAAGAGGATGCCACTGAATCCCTCCGTTACCACTGCGATCCACTGCAGGCTCATCCATTGTCCAGGAAAAGGGGAGCCTGTTGGGTGATAAAAGCCCGGCTCAATGCTGCCTTCAAGGTGCACACATTTCTAGACAATGGCCGCAAGCAGCCAGAGGAGCAGTGAACCACCAGAGTCAAGTGTCCAGGGAGGCGGCCGTTTCCGTTCTCCACTGTCCACACTCTGCCAGGAGGCATGTCGAGGACACAACAAGTGTCCAGTTGCCAGGAAGCAGCACGTTTCTGTGTCACTTCCACCAGAGTGTTTGGCTGATAAAAGTCTCCTGCGCCTGCAACTCGCTGCCTCTAATCTGACCTGCACCCACAACAATGACCACAAACCGCTATGGAAGACAGTTGAGTTGCACTTTACAAAGTCTCAGTCGACACAGAGGCAACTATTTCTATTTACACCTGGATATCAAAGTCCTCCAGGTCTGCAATGCATTACAACAACAATGACCACAAGCAGCCAGAGGAGACAGTTGAGGACACCCACATAGTAATCAGTTAAACAGGCAAGTGCAGTTGCATCCACTGTCAAGAGAGGAACTGATGAGTGGTAAAGCTCTGTCTCTGCACTTTCCTCCAAAGCCTAGCATTGCATCCATGACCCAAGGACCACAAAGCAGCCAGAGCAGAAAGGGAAGGGCACTAGTGAAAGAAGGTGGATCGCTGCCCTCCTGCTCACCAGCTGGGCTCCCCGATGCTAACTTAACTCTGGCCCTCCACCCCTCTGCTCTGCATGGCCACTAAGACGCCTGTTAGGTGAGGCCTCCCTATGCTGGTCAGGGCCAAGACCCAGGGCCTGGACGTGAAAAAAGGCGAAAAGTAGGTGTCTATTTTACCTTTCTACTCTACAGTTGGGGTCTGTTTTCCCATTTAATTCAAAGCATTGAATTAGAGACTTCCCTGAATTGACTGGAAGTGGAAATTAGAATTGGCCCTAGCCCTGCTAATCACTCATAGTATAAACATCACCCCTTACTAGGGTTAACATTTTGTATTACGTTTGGTGTGGACCCAGGAAGAACATCTATGGCTATTACAAAATCGGTTTGGGATACAAATAACCAAGTCGCCTCGGTGCTGTCCTCTAGAATTGTGTGCCTTTATGAGGCCACTCAATGTATGTTGATCACTCAAATGTGTAGTGAATGTGCCACATTGGAACAATATTACATCTAGAGTCAATGTCTTCCTGTTAGGATTATTGTGGACAGGCATTGACATTGAGAGTGAGAGGGCGTCAAGGAGGTGAGCCGAGGGAGGGTTTGAAGAGTGGTAGGGGCCGTGCCATTGTCCAATGGGATCGGTTTCATCAGAAAGAAAACCATCCTGGGAAGAGTGGGCTTTCTGTACCACTTGATCCTCAAGCAGAAAGTCACATTTTTAAAGATGGAGGAAAATGAGATAAATAAGAGAACTGAATAAGAAGTTGAGGATGAGAAAGAAGAAGGTCTCTTGCCTGCGGGTTGTCGGGAAGGTTGTGTTTTCTCTAGCAGGAGATAAGCTGGCTTCTTATATATTTGTTGAGTAAAGCTTAAACCATGTATTTAGATTGTTGTAGGTATTGTAGTCAGGTATTATAGGTAGTTTTACTTGGTAGTTATTGTGTGAGTTGTCGGTAATTATTTTAGGTAAATATTCTATTCGGTGGACGGTCACAGTGCCATCTAACCCACCGCTTGGACCAGCAAAGCTAGCTAGCTGGTGGGTAGCTACTGGTAACTTCTGCTGTGGTTATGTTTGTTCCAATGTTATTTCACGCTTAAATACCTGTAATTGGGGCAGCTGGCTACCGACCATTCATGTTCTTCTAACCTCATTATCCGAGTGCATTAATGTTAGATGGTTGGTGGCTGCTGTGCTGTGAAATTACAGCTACTGATTGCAGCCTGCCACCTCAGTTAGCTGGCAAAATATGAATTAGACAAATAATAATATTTATTTGAATGATACAGTATGTTACCCCTAAATTGAAATTAAAATGAAATGTTTTATAATTTATAACATTTTTCACGAAATGTAAAAATAAAACTGAAAAAATAATAATAGCGAAAAGCAATAAAGAAAAAGTGGCATCCAGATTCCCAGTACAGTGATAAAAACAAAGGAGGAGGGTGTCAATGTAAATAGTCGAGGTGGCCACTTGATTAATTGTTCAGCAGTCTTATGAATTGTGGATAGAAGCTGTTAAAGGAACCTTTTGGACCTAGACTCAGCACTCTGGTACACCGCTTGGTGCGGACTAAGCAGAGAGGCAGTCTATGGCTTGGTGACTGGAGTCTTTGTCAAATTTTTGGGCCTCCTCTTGCCTCAAGAATAGGTCCTGGATGGCAGGCTTGGCTCGGTGATGTACTGGGCGCGTCGCCTCTTCCCTCTGTGGCGCCTTGCGGTGGATGCCGGGCAGTTGCCATACAGGCGGTGATGCAGCTGGTCAGGAAGCTCTCGATGGTGCAGCTGTAGAACTTTTTGAGGATCTCAGGACCACATGCCCAAATCTTTTCAGTCTCCTGAGGTAGAAAAGGCGTTGTCGTGCCACTCTTCGACTGTCTTGGTCGTGTTTGAACCATGATAGTTTGTTGGTGATGCTGTACCCAGAACTTGAAACTCTCGACCTGCTCACTACGGCCCCCGTCAATGTGCAATGGGCGTGTTTTCCTTAGTCCCTGTCCCTGAAATCCTCCCCGGAGCATGATGCTGCCACTACCACCTGACTTCACTGTAGAGATGGTGCCAGTTTCCTCCAAACGTGATCTCATCCCAGGTAAGGGGAGTGGCAGCAGCAGCAGGTTCTCCCCATTGAGCCAAGTCAGTGACCAGTACTGTATCCCCCCACCCAGACAGCGACAGTGCGTCCTAAAGCCATAGCTAGCTATCCACAATCTGGCTCGACTAAAGAGGTTTTTCCAAGAGGAGGAGAAAGGAGAAGGTAGAGGAAGAGAAAGAAGAAGAGAGGAAGGAGGAAAGAGAAAATGGCTATAAGAGGACTGTAAGACTGTAAGAAGGAAAGGAGGGAAAAGGCCGAGCAAGAAGAAGAGGAAGGAGTGGAAGACCTACCAAGGAGAGTTGATCTGTCCATCACTACCATAAGAAGATCTCTTCCTGGGGCCTCTCGTTCTCTCCTCTTTCCCACAGAAGAAACTTTGCTCATGAGCAGCCCAGAGCAGACTCTCCGCTTGGAAGAACTTAACCCTGGAGGTTTCTGCGGTTTATACAGAAACCCCAGTACTCAAACTGCCTTTACGTTGTAGAGGTGATCTAATCTCATTGGAGCGACCCAATGAGCCAGAAAATGCTCCATGGACGGACTTCCCTCCCTGCTCCCGTCTTCGCTGGAAGAGAGCTCGTGGTTCACCCTCCCTTCGCTTGACTCCCAGCAACACCTCCTTCTTCACCTGCCCCCCTTATCCTTGTTATGAGTCTCACTACAGGTCCTTCGCCCGGCCACCTCTCCTGTGCAGGTGTACATGGTGCATTGTGGCAATCCCTCCCCTCCTCCCCCTCCTCCCCCTCCTTCCCTCTTTCTCCCACTCCCCCATCTCTAGCGCTCTCTCCTCCTCCTCTCTCTTCCTTTCCAAAAGCAACAGTTTTAAACCTACACACACTTCCTTAAACCTAAAATAAGTCAAGAAGTAATTTTGTGTGGAAGTCAAACATTTATTCAAGCGACAAAATCGGGAGACCTTTACATAGCCCATCTCTCGTTGTCTGTAGGAGTGATGACTAGTCAAATTGCCCAAATGTTAATTTAGACATTCACAAATTTTCAGATTTTGACTCTCACTAATGTCATGAAATGTTTGTAAAGTAGTAAAGAAGGTTGTATTATACTTTTCTTGTGTACTAGATCGTATGGTTTTGGAAAGTGTTTTTTTCTCAGACATAAATGAACAATTTCCAGGTGAAAGCTAAAGGTCAGTAGCTTCCTGGGGGGGAGGACACCACTACATTCAAAAAAATATTTCCCTCTTGCTAGATTGATGAGCTAAAGCCCTAGTGAAACAGTAGCAAAATGAGTTGTCAGCTCAACTGGTTAAATACAAAGATCCTGTTCATTGTGAAATGTATGTGTTTCATCTAATAAATTTCGCTCATACTATATTTTCTACTCTGTACGTAATTTAATCTGTTTTAGCTGGTTTGGATTGTTAACTGATTATATCACAGAGGCACCATTGAAAAAGAGACACTGGTCTCAATTCCTGTAAAATAAGAATATGATAGGGAATATGATAGCGAGTATTATGATGGAGTGGAATATGATGGAGAAAAATATAATAGAGAGAGGGTGATGGAGGGAATATGATGAGGAATTTGATGGAGGGGAATATGATAAGAATTGAATGGAGGAATGTTGTGAAGCTCTTGGCAGCTAGGTTGTCTGTTTGGTTATATCAGCTGGAAAGACACGGATAAGAAAATGTTCAAACATAATTTTAAACAATACTTTTTCTATAGTCAGCTGATATTGATTTCTTTTATTTAATTATTTATCATAAACTTAAATGCACAAACATCAATAACACCTACTCTTCCAATTACATTTTTGGGCCTATATAGTTACATACAGCTAATTTTATCCACTCTATGAGCATGCGTGCCGTGAGATACCGTAAGGATCACTCTTGACTACAGCAGCTCTCGTTGATTTAATCGATCAATGGCTCAGATCACTTGACAAGATCAACTTTGTGGATGAGCTGCTTCTTGGTTTAGTGCTGCGGTTGACCTTATTGAGTCATGCATGGCTAGTTGCTGGGCCATTGAAGAGATGTTTTGTTGAACCCTCATTTCTTTTTGGAACTTTGTTACTGAGGTGACATAGACTATGGAAGACTTGTTTTACTGTAGTAAGGTGGCCTATGTATTTCATTGATGATGATGATTGATGATGAAAAATATTGGCATTAGTGGTGAGCTGAATCGACAAACCCTAAGTAAGCCTGGCTGCTATTTATGAATCTAAAACATATAGACTTTTAATTAACCAAACACATATCGATTTGAATGGTCAACCATTTTACATGAGTTACAGCATTTTATTTTAATAAAAAATTAAGGTTATATGGATTCATTGTATATATTAGGTATGATTTGCTGCATAGGTACAAAAATCTAAAAAATAAATAAACTAAATTGTGCCAGCATTTGATAGCTTTGAAAGCTGCTGTGGGTAACCATGGCAATGGGGACTCCATTTGTGACATCACAAATTCCCGATACTGGAAAGGGATTACCTGTACTGGAAAAACAAACTGAACAGTGCAAAGAGACTAATTCAACTAACCACTGACAAATTATTAATGTCTCCTATTTCATTAGTGAGAGAACACTAGATTACTTCAGAGGTAGGTTGTAATATAACTTGTGTGAATGTGTTTCAGTAGTATAACTTATTTTTAAACTACTTGTGTATAATGTGACATTTTTAAGTAGACCTAACATGACCCCTAGTGAAACTGTTAAAGAGATAGTTGCTTGAGTCCTCTTTTTGTGAGAAAATGCTTCATCCCATGACACCTGAGATGTCATGTTACAATTGTAAGTGAGCCAGCCTATTGGCTAGTGCATTCTATTGATGACAGAAAAAAAAACCTCTCTCTGTGTTGTCACGTAACATATGTTGTAATCAATTATCTCAATAAATATATACCAAAGAGTAGGTTGTGTAAAAAACAAATATCGCCTCTACCTAATTTGTAGCTGATTCATTTCTAATAAGAATAAAATATATTCTTAATTAAATGGACATCCATTTCAAATGGTTGAGTTGATAGACCTCTTTAAGTTGAGGTGCACTCAAGGGCACTCCAAAGAGAAGACCAGCATTTTACCTCCCTTGGTTTTAAAATAGATGAAACTGTACAAGTTAGGTCTGCATGGATATAAGTCATTTTCTACCCAAACACAGTGTTTTCAATGATATGATAGAAGTGATTAGTGTGGTTTGCAAAGACCAGGCCCAATATGGGTAAGAGCTACATGAGGGTTGAATAAGGCTGAAGAGTGGGTACAGAAAGACCCTGGAAGTTTGCTTTTTAAAGTCTGTATTGTGCTTTTTCATCCCATGTAGCGCGCTCGCATCCCATTGATGATGTCAGAGGATGTGTTCACGTAATGATAAGACAGCCAAAATCGATTCATTTTCGAACTTGAGTCGCTTTTCCAGTAGCCAGCTTTTTACTAGCCTAATTCAGATAGGCCTATTGCCTAAACATATCTGAATCCAGATTCTCACTTGATTAATTGTAAGTAGCTGGGAGAAAACGTGTGACATTGTGAAAGAGATACATTTATTATTTGGGTGCTTTTTCACCCACTTACTAATGCGTTGTGTATTTTCCATTATTTGTTAGCTAAGGAAGACATGGAGGGTTTCTGCTGGCTTCAGAGAAGAGAGTGTGAGTCATGGCGGCGCCTGAGTCGTCCAGGGTCAGGGGAGGAATGGCCGGCAGAGGTGCTAGCTCAGTTGATAGGGCACGCTGGCGTTTGCAGCGCCAGGGTTGTGGGTTCAATTCCACAGGTGCCCAGTATAAAAAAAAATATGTAAGTCGCTCTGGATAAGGCGTCTGCTCAAATGACTAAAATGTAAAATGTGAGTGTCGGTTGGAGAAAGAGGCGATCTGAACCAGACTACGTGATGGGCTCGGGAGCCAAGGTTGGCTCTGGTTTTGCAGATCCAGAAGGATCAGGAGAGAAGAAGAGGTTTGGTTCAAGTCGGAAAATGCCAAGACTGATTGGGGGAAGTAACAAACCAGCGACAAGTCGAGCAAAGAGTTCTGATTCAAAATATAAGATTATTTAATAAAGACAAAATGTTCCATATGCCATGGAATGTAAGCTAACAATGTTTTGTCCTTATTTCTTTTTGTGATTAGGGCTACACCATGTAATGCTTTGTTAATATTCTTGTCTCAAGTGTGTTGATAGTCGTGTCTGTCTGTTTCAGTGAATTTATGTCCTCCAGTTTCCTATGGTTGTCTGGTCATAAAAATATAACAACCGTTCTATCATAGACAGCTCATATCAAGATTATGTGGTTGTCTCACCTAGCTACCTTAAGTTAGATGCTTACTAACTAACTATCTCAAGTCGTTTCTGGGTAGCGTCTGATAAATGGCTAAATGTCAAATATTATGCTGGGTGTGGGCATGTATTTTTACTTAGCTGGCCCATTGGCCTGGGACCAAGGTTTAGGACCTGGAATTGCAGAGCATCTTAGAGGACACTATATATATATATATATATATATATATATATATATCGTGATGTATAAGTAAGTAGTGCTGACTCTTCAGTAATATCTGTATGTCTGAATGTGATCACTTTCATCGTGTCTGTTTCTTTTCTCACGTAGAATGTGTGAGATGTGAGCAACTGTCCTCTCACTGAGTTCATGGCTCCCTGTATTGACTCCCTCCCACACCACTGGCTTTCACCAATCAGAGGCCTATTCCTACCATGTTGCATCCCCCTCTCCCATTTTGCCAGTTCGCGCTCCAGGATGTTGCAGACTGTTCGTACTTTTTCCATACTTTTGTCCCTAGAAACACTGCCAGTCTGCTGAAGGCCAGTTGCCACAGAGGCCACTGCAGATGTATCTACAGGTATCTACAGAGGACCTATGTGACAGATATACATCTTTCCTCAGTGCTGCATCAATACCTACCACCACTTCTTTGCGAAGACTCATGCAGCTACATCAGGCAGTAGAGTGCACGACTGGTCTCAGTTGCTCCAGTGGCAATATCTAAATGTTGCAAAGAGGACCAGATTCTATCATTCTCCCTCCCACCCCTGGCTCAGCGGTTCATTGTGCAATTCATTCAATTTCCTCCAAGCCTCTCTAACACTGCTGTTTCAGCACAGAGTGCCCAGTTGCCACAGAGACCACTGCTACCACAGCCACTGTCAAGGAGAGAATCGATGGGCAGCTAGAGAGTCTTCCTTCAGTGCCGCCTACATGCCTGCCAACAGTCTTTGGCCGATGACTTCATGCCATCAGGCAGACAGTAGAGGATACCTATGGGGTCTCAGTTGCTAGAGAGACTTCCCTACCAGGCCACAGCTACTTGTTGATTTTTGGAGTGTACAGATCAGCAGCTACAATGCCCTGTCCCAATGCTGCCTCCAAGTCTGCCACTTGTCTTTGAAGATCGAGCCCCAAACTGCCAGGGAAGGCAGTGAGGAACTACCAAGTGTCAGTTATCAGTAAAACAAACAATGATGTGTCCACTCACCTCCCAAAGGACATGGCAGCTGGTCAAAGCCCTCCTGACCCTGCAGCACTGCCTCAAGCTCGCGCCATGTATCCGAGACTCTGACCACAGGCTTGACAGAGAGACAAAAGGATGCCACCGAGATATCCTCCGGTACCACAGCGATCGCTACAGGCACATCCATTGTCCAGGAGAGAACCTGTTGGAGTGATAAGCCCGGCTCAGTGTACCTTCAAAGTTGCCACACATTCTAGACAATGGCCACCACGCAGCCGAAGGCAGTAGAGGACACCACGTCATGTCCCAGGAAGCGGCCGTTTCCGTCTCCACTGTCCACACTCTGCCAGGAGGCAGTAGAGGACACCAACAAATGTCCAGTTGCCAGGGAACAGCCTTTCTTGTCCCACTGTCCCACACAGAGGAGTGTTTGGTGAAAAAAGTCCTCCTGCACCTGCAACCCTGCCCTAATCCTGACCTGCACCCACAGCAATGACCACAAACCGCTATGGAAGACAGTCGAGTGCACTACAAAGTGCTCAGTCGAAGCACGAAGCAACTGTCGCTATTTACACCTGGGATGATAAAGTCCTCCAGGTCTGCAATGCATTCCCAACAACAATGACTACAAGCACCAGAGGAGACAGTTGAGGACAGCCCATAGTGCTCAGTTAACACAGACAAGTGCAGTTGCATCCACTGCATCCATGCTAACTTAACTCTGGCAAGCCCTCTGCTCTGCATGGCCACTAAGAGCCTGTTAGAGTAAGCCTCCATATGCAGGTCAGAGGATGAGGAACCCAGGCCCTGGGCGCTGAAAAGGCAAAGGTAGGTGTCCTATTTTACACTTCTACTCTACAGGGTTGGGGGTCTGTTCCATTTCAATTCAAACATTGAATTAAGTACTTCCTGAATTGACTGGAATTGAAATTGAATTGACCCCAACCCTGCTAATCTATGCTCCTAGTATAAAACATCACCCCTTACTAGGTTAACATTTGTATTACGTTTGGTGTGGACCCAGAAGAACATCTCTATGGCTTTACAAAATCTGGTTTGGGATACAAATAAACAAGTTACCTCAATTACTGTCCTCGTGAAACTGTGTGCCCCATGGGGCCATCAATGTATGTTGATCACTCAAATGTGTATTGAATGTGCCACATTGGAACAATATTACATCTCGAGTCAATGTCTTCCTGTTAGGATTATTGGACAGGCATTACATTGAGGAGTGAAAGAAAGGCGCGTCAGGAGAGGTGAGCCCCGAGGGAGGGTTTGAAAGAGTAGGCGGACCGTGCCCATTCCAAGAGCTCCAATGGGGACCGGTTTCATCAGAGAAGCAGAGACCATCCTGGGAAAGTGGCTTTTCTGGCCATGAACCTCAAGCAAAAGTCACATTTTTAAAGATGGAGAAAAGAGAAAATATGGAACTGAATAGAAGTTGAAAGATAGCGAGAAAAGAAAGGCCTTGCTCGAGGTTTGTCGAGGAAGGTTGTGTTTTCTCTGGCAGGAATAAGCTGGCACTTATATGTTGTTGGTTAAGCTTAAACCATGTATTTAGATTGTATGTAGGTATTGTAGTCCAGGTATTATGGGTAGTTTGCTTAGGGAGTGTGTATGGGTTATTGTGCAGTGGATTTATGGTAAGTATTCTATTCGGTGGACCCGGTGGAACCAGCGTGCTACTAACCCACCATTGGACCAACAAAGCTACTGTGGTGGGTAGCTACTGGTAACTTTTAGCAACTGTGGGTTTAGTTGTTTCCAATGTTATTTCACGCTCGAGTACCTGTAATTGAGCCAGCTAGCTATCTCGACCATTCAGCTGTTTTTAACATCATTTATCGAGAGGTATTAGCTGGATGGTTGGTGGCTGCTGTCTTAATTACGGCTACTATTAAAGCTCCCACCCAGTTACTGGCAAAAATACATTAGACAAATAGCCAATATTTATTTGAATGATGAGTATGTTACTAAATTGAAATTAAAATGAAATGTTTTTGTAATTCTAACATTTTACTGAAATGTAAAATAAAACTTTAAAAATAATAATAATAACAAAAACAGATAAAAAGAAGAACGATCCAGATTCCTTTTCAGTGTAAAAACAAAGGAGGTGTCAATGTAAATAGTCGGGTGGCCATTTGATTAATTGTTCAGCAGTCTTATGAATTGGGGATAGAAGCTGTTGGGGCTTTTGGATAAACCTGCACTCTGGTACCGCTTGCTGTGCGTGTGAGAGAACAATCTATGACTTGGGTGACTGGAGTCTTTGTCAATTTTTTGGGCCTCCCTCTTCACCTCCAATATATGTCCTGGATGGCAGGAAGCTTGGCTCCAGTGATGTACTGGGCCATCTCGCCCTCCCTCTGGCGCCTTCGGGGGATGCCCGGCAGTTGCCATACCAGGCGGTGATGCAGCCTTTGGTCAGAAGCTTCGATGGTGCAGCTGTATAACTTTTTGAGGATCTTGGGACCAATGCCAAGTCTTTTCCAGTCTCCTGAGGTGGAAAAGGCGTTGTGGTGCCCTCTTCCCGACTGTCTTGGTGTGTTTGAACCATGATAGTTTGTTGGTGATGTGGACACCAAGGAACAAAACCTCGCCTGCTCCACTACAGCCCGGCTCGATGTGAATGGGGCGTGTTCCCAGTCCCTGTCCTGAAAATCCTCCCCCGGAGCATGATGCTGCCACCACCATGCTTCACCGTAGGGGTGGTGGCAGGTTTCCCTCAACGGATCTCATCCCAGGTAGGGGAGTGGCAGCACAGATTCTCCCCATGTGAGCTGGTCCCAGTGGACCAGTCCTGTATCCCCACCCAGACAGCGGCAGTGGTGCAGAAGCCATAGCTAGCTATCACAATCTGGATCGACTAAACAAAGGTTACCAAGAGGGAAGAGAAAAAGGTAGAGAAAGAAGAGAGAAAAAGGAGGAAAGGGAAAATGACTATAAGACAGTAAAAGAAGGAGAAAGCCCGAGCAAGAGGAAGAAGGAAGAGGTGGAAGATAACAAGGAGAGTTGATCTGTCCATCGCTACCATAAAGAGATCTCTTCTGGGGCCTCTTGTTCTCTCCTCTTTCCACAGAGGGCACCTTTACTTGAGGCAGCCCAGAGCAGACTCTCCGCTGAGAAGGCTAGCCCCTGGAGTTTCACCTTGGTTTATACAGAGAAACCCCCAGTACTCAAACTGCTTTACATTGTAGAGGGGTGATCTAATCTCATGGAGGCGACAGTGATCCCCAGAAATGCTCCATGGACAGACTTCCTCCCTGCTCCCCGTCCAGCTCAGGCTCCAGGAACACCCTCCCTTCCTCGGCTCCCAGCAACACCCTTCCTACCTGCCCCCTTATCATGTTGTGAGTCTCACCTACAGAGTCCACGCCCCCTGGCCTACCTGTTGCAGGTGTAAGCATGGTGTGTCGGACACAGCTGCACTCCACCTCCTCCCCCTCCTCCCCCTCCTCCCCTCCTCCCCCTCCCCTTCCCTCTTTCTCCCACTCCCCCCATCTCTCGCGCTCTCTCTCTCCTCCCCCTCTCTTCCCCTTTAAAGCAATAGTTTAAACCTACACACTTCCTTAAACCTAAAATAAGTCAATTAATTTTGTGTGTTCAGAAACATTTGTTCAAGCGACAAAATCGAGACCTTTACATAGCCCATCTCTCATTGTCTATAGAGTGATGTACACTAGTCAAATTCCCCCAAATGTTAATTTAACATTCACAAATTTTACAGATTTTGAAGCTCTCACTAATGTCATGAAATGTTTGCAAAGTAGTAAAAAGGTTGTATTATACTTTTCTTGTGTACTAGATCATATGGTTTTGGAAAGTGTTTTTTTCTCAGACATAAATGAACAATTCCAGGTGAAAGCTAGTCGTACTCCGGGAGGACACCACCATTAATAAAATATTTCCTCTTTTCTGATTGATGACTATAGCCCTAGTGAAACAGTGCAAACTGGTTGTCAGCTCAGCTGTTAAATACAAGACCTGTTCATTGTATGTATGTGTTCAAGTCTAATAATTTTGCTCTATATATTTTCTACTCTGTATGTATTGTTATCTGTTTATAGCTGTTTGGTTGTTAATTGATATAACAGGGCACCATTGAAAAAGAGACACTGAGTCATCAGTTGGGATTCCCTGTAAAAATAAAAAGGAATATGATAGAGGGAATCATATGGCGAAAGTATTATGATGGAGTGGAATAGTGATGGAGGAAATATAATAAGAAAATATGATGGGGAATATGATAGGGGAATTTGATGGAGAGTGATAGTGAATGAATGGAGATGTGTAGTCTTGAGCAACAAAGGTTGTGTGTTTGGTTATATCAACTGGAAAGACACGGATAAGAAAATGTTCAAACATAATTTTAAACAATACTTTTCTATAGTCAGCTGATATTGATTTCTTTATTTAATTATTTATTAAGCTTAAATGCTAAACATCAATGACACCTACTCTTCCAATTACATTTTTTGGGCCTATATAATTACGCATCCCAGCTAATTTTATCCCTCTCTGAGCATGCGTGCCGGTAAGATACGTGAGGATCACTTGCGAGCTGCAACAGCTCTCGTTGATTTAATCGATCAATAAGCTCAGATCACTTGACCAAGATAAACTTGTGGATGAGCTGCTTCTTGATTTTAGTTGCAGTTGACTTTGATCATATGGCTAATAGCTGGGGCATTAAGAGAGATGTTTTCTTGAACCTCATTTCTTTTTGGAACTTTGTTACTGGGGTGACATAACTATGGAAGACTTGTTTTACTGTAGTAAGGTAGCCTATGTATTTCATTGATGATGGTGATGATGATGAAAAATAGTGGCATTAGTGGTAGGCTGAGATCAGACAAACAACCTAAGTAAGCCTGGCCGCTGTTTGTATGATATCTAAAACATATAGACTTTTAATTAGGCAAAACACATGTGCGTTTGAATGGTCAACCATTTTACATGAGTTACAGCATTTTATCCCAAATAAAAAATTAGGTTATATGGATTCATTGTATATATTAGGTATGACTGTGCTGCATAGGTACAAAAAATCTAAAATAAATAAACTAAATGTGTGCAGCATTTGATAACACATGAGGCTGCTGTGGGTAACCATGGCAATGGGGACTCCATTGTGACATCACAAGATTCGATTCTGGAGGTTACCTGTTGCACAGACAAACTGAACAGTGCAAAGAGGCTGATTCAACTAACCACTAACAAATTATTAGTGTCCCTATTTCATTAGGAGAAACACACTGCTTACTTCAGAGGTTGTAATATAACTTATTGTGAATGTGTTTCAGTTGTGTAACTTATTTTCACAAATTACTTGTGTATAAATGTGACATTTTAAGTAACCCTAACATGACTAGTGAAACTGTTGAGAGATAGTTTGCTTGAGTCCTCTTTTGTGAAAATGCTTCATCCTGGCCCTGAGATGTCATTTACAATTGTAGTGAGCAAAGCTAATGGCTAATGCATTCCTATTATGAAAAAAACCCTCTGTGTTAATCACCAACATATGTTGTAATCAATTATCTCAATAAATATGTACCAAAAGAGTAGGTTGTGTAAAAAAACAATACGCCTACCTAATTTGTAGCCTGATTCATTTCTAACCTAAAGAATAATATAGTTCTTAGTTGAATGGACATCCATTTCAAATGCGTTGAATTGATAGACCTCTTTAAATTGAGGTGCACTCAAGGGCACTCAAAGAAACCCTAGCATTTTACCTCCTTGGTTTTTAAAATGTGAAACTGTACAAGTTAGGTCCTGCATGGATATAGTCATTTTCTACCAAAACACAGTGTTTTCCAATGATATGATGGAAGTGATTAGTGTGGTTTGTGAAACCAGGCCCAATATGAGTAAGAGCTACATGAGGGGCTGAATAAGGCTCAATAGTAAGGTCGGGAGGACCTGAAGTTTGTTTTTAAGCTGTGTTGTGCGTTTTCATCCGCCAGCACGCTCTTGCATACAATGTTGATGTCATAGAAGGATATTGTTCCTGAACTAGTCAAGAACAGCCAAAATCGATTCATTTTGAACTTGGTACGCTTTTCCAGTACCAACTTTTTACTAGTAATTCAGATAGGCCCTATTGCCTAAACATATCTGGATCAAGGATTCTCACTTGATTAATTGTAAGTAGCTGGGAAGACGGTGTGCACATTGAAAAGAGATGCATTATTATTTTGGTTAGCAACACCCGCTTACTACAACGTTGTGTATTTTTCGAGAGTTATTGTTAGCTAAGAGAGGCATGGAGGGTTCAGGCGCTGACAGAGAGGGGTGAGTGTCGGTTGGAGGAAGAGGCGATCTAGACAACTACGTGATGGAGCTGGGAGCCAGGTTGGCTCTGGTTTTGCAGATCCAGAAGGATCAGGAAGAAGATGAAGAGGATTTGGTTCAAGCGAGAAAATGCCAAGACTGATTGGGAGGTAACAAGACCAGCTTTGACAAAGTCGAAAAAAGTTCTGTTTAACAATATTAATTAAAGCAAATATAAGTTATTGTAAGGGCAAAATGTTCCATTATGCCATGGAATGTAAGCTAACAATGTTTTGTCCTTATTTCATTTTTGTATTAGCTACACCATGCGATGCTTATAACTGTTCTTGTCTAAATGTGTTGTATGTGTCTGTCTGTTTCCGTGAATTTATGTCCTCAGTTCTTATGGTTGTCCGGTCATAAAATAAACAACCGATTCTATCATAGGCGCTCATATCAGGATTATGTGGTTGTCTCACTAGCTACCTTAAGTTGAATGCACTAACTAACTATAAGTCATTCTGGATAAAAAGCGTCTGATAAACGGCTAAAATGTCAAATGTTATGCTGGAGTGTGGGGGCATGTATTTTTACTCTTGCTGGCCCATTGGCTAGAGGACCAAGGTTGGGACAGACTTTGCGCATCTAAGGACACTATATATATATATATATATATATATATATATCATATATATATATATGTATATGATGTGAATAAGTAGTGTGCTGACTCATAGTGATGTATGTATTACTGAAATGTGATCCTTTCATCATCTGTTTCTTTTCTCACGCAGAGTGTGGGAGATGTGAGCAACTGTCCTCTCACTGGTTCATGGCTCCCTGTATTGACTCCCTCACCAGGCTGGCCAATCAGCCTATACCTCACCATTGCATCCCCCCCTCTCCATTTGCACATCCGCGCTCCAGGATGCACAGCGGTTCATTGTATTTTCATACTTTGTCCCTGAACCTGCCAGTCTGCTGAATGCCCAGTTGCTCAGACGGCCACTGCAGATGTATCTACAGGTATACGAAGGACCTATGGACAGATATACATCTTTCCTCAATGCTGCATACCTGCCACTTCCTGCGAAGACTCCATGCAGCCCACAGAGAGAACGCTGGGTCTCAGTTGCTCCAGTGGCAATATCTAATGTTGAGAAGAGGCAGAGTTCTATCATTACTCCCTCCCACCCTGGCTCAGCGGTTCATTGGCAATTCATTCCAATTTCCTCAAACCTCTAAGCCTGCTGTTTCAGCCACAAGAGTGCCCAGTTGCCACACAGAGACCACTGCTACCACAGCCACTGTCAGGAGAGAATCGATGGGCAGCTAGAAGTCTTCCTTCAGTGCTGCCTACATGCCTGCCAACAGTCTTTGCTTTGATGACTTCATGCCTCAAGCAGACAGTGAGGATACCTACTGGGGTCTCAGTTGCTAAGAGACCACTGCAGGCACAGCTACTGTTGATTTTAGAGTGTGCAGATCCCAGCGAGCTGAAATGCCCTGTCCCAATGCTGCCTCCCAGTCTGCCACTTGTCTTTAGAAGTTGACTACAAACTGCGGGGAGCAGTGAGGGCTCCACCAGTGTCCAGTTATCAGTAGAAACAAACAATGATGTGTCCACTCACCTCAAAGAGGACATGGCAGCTGATCAAAGCCCTCCTGACCCTGCAGCCCACTGCCTCAGGCTCGCCATGTATCGAGACTCTGACCACAAACTGACAGAGGAGACAAAGAAATGCACACCGAGTCCTCCGTTACCACAGCGATCACTGCAGGCACATCCATTGTCCAGGAACCTGTTGGGTGATAAAGCCCGGCTCCAATGCTGCCTTCAAAGTTGCCACACATTCTAGACAACTGGCCACACGCAGCCAGAGGAGGCAGTAGAGGACACCACCCAGAGTCAAGTGTCAGGCGGCAGGGAGGCTGCAGGCTTAAGTTTCGGAAATATGCTCATAGTATAAAACATCACCCCTTACTAGGTTAGCATTTTATATTACGTTCTGTGTGGACCCAGGAAGAACATCTATGGTATTAAAAATCAGTTTGGGATACAAATAAACAAGTTACCTCAATTACTGTCCTCTAAATTGTGTGCCCCATAGGCCATCATGTATGTTGATCACTCAAATGTGTATTGAATGTGCCACATTGGAACAATATTACATCTAAGTCAATGTCTTCTCTGTTAGGATTATTGGACAGGCATTGACATTGAGAGTGAAGGAGGAGGCGTCAAGGAGGAGGTGAGCCCGAGGAGGGTTTTGAAGAGTGAGGCGGACCCGTGCCCATTCCAAAGCTCCAATGGGCCGGTTTCATCAAGAGGCAGGAGACCATCCTGGGAAGAGTGGGCTTTCTGGCCGTGAACCTCAAGCAGAAAGTCGCGTTTTTAAAGATGGAGGAAAAAGAAAAAAATAAGGAACTGAATAAGAAGTTGAAAGATGACGAGAAAAGAGAAAGGTCTCTTGCCTCGGGGTTGTCGGGGAGAGGTTGTGTTTTCTCTGGCAGGAGATAAGCTGGCTTCTTATATGTTTGTTGAGTAAAGATTAAACCATGTATTTAGATTGTATGTAGGTATTGTAGTCAGGTTTTGGGTGTTTCTTAGGTAGTTGTTATGGGTTATTGTAGGTAATGTGTTGGTGAAGTATTCTGTCGGTGGACCCCGCCGGCTCCACAGTGCTAGCTAACCCACCACTTGGACCAACAAAGCTAGCTAGCTAGTGGGTAGCTACTGGTAACTTTTAGCAACTGTGGTTAGTTGTTTCCAATGTTATTTCACGCTTAGTACCTGTGATTGAGCCAGCTCTACAGACCATTCAGCTGTTCTTCTCACCTCATTATCCGAGGCATTAACGTTAGATGGTTGGTGGCTGCTGCCTAATTAACCACTGATTTGCAGCCTGCCACCCAGTTAGCTGGCAAAAATATGATTAGACAAATAACAATATTTATTTAATGATACAGTATGTATTACTAAAGTGAAATTAAAATGAAATGTTTTGTAATTATAACATTTCTGAAATGTAAAAAAGAAAACTTAAAAAAATAATAATAACAAAAACAAGGTAAAAAAGAAAGAAGCCGTCAGATTCCTATATCCAGTGTAAAAACAAAGGGGGAGGTGTCAGTGTAAATAAGTCGAGGTGTGCCATTTGATTAATTGTTCAGAGTCTTATGGTTGGGATCAAAAGCTGTTAAGGGCCTTTTGGACCTAGACTTGGCACTCTGGTAACGCTTGCTGTGCGGTAGCAGAAGAACAGTCTCTGGCTTGGGTGACTGGAGTCTTTGTCAATTTTTTTTTTGGGGCCTCCCTCTTACACCTCCAAGTATATGGTCCTGGATGGCAGGAAGCTTGGCTCAGTGATGTACTGGGCGTCACGCTCTACCCTCTCGTGGCAGCCTTACGGTCGGATGCCGAGCAGTTGCCTACCGCGGTGATGCAACTGGTCAGGAAGCTCTCGATGGTGCAGCTGTAGAACTTTTTGATCTTGGGACCAATGCCAAATCTTTTTCAGTCTCCTGTGGTGGAAAAGGCGTTTGTCAGTGCCCTCTTCACAACTGCTCTTTGGTGTGTTTGAACCATGATAGTTTGGTGGTGATGTGGACACCAGGGAACTGGAACTCTCGACCTGCTCCACTACATGCCCCGCTCGATGTAATGGCGGTTCTGTCCTGAAAATCCTCCCGGAGCAGATGCCCACCACCATGCTTCACCGTAAGGATGGTGCCGGTTTTCCTCCAAGCGTGATCTCATCCCAGGTAAGAGGGGGTGGCAGCAGCAGCAGGTTCTCCCCCATGTAGCTGAGTCAGTGGACCAGTCCCTGTATCCCCACCCAGACAGCGACAGTGGTCCCTAAACCATAGCTAGCTATCCACAATCTGGCTCGACTAAACAAGGTTGCAAGAGGAAGAAGAGAGGAAGGTAGAGGAAGAAGGGAGAGAGGAAGGAAGAAAGGGAGAAAATGGCTGTAAGAAGGACTGTAAGACTGTAAGAAGGAAAGGAGAAGAAGGCCAGAGCAAGAGGAAGAGGAAGAGGTGGAAGATAACAAGGAGGGTTGATCTGTCCATCACTACCATAAGGAGATCTCTTCTGCGGGCCTCTTGTTCTCTCCTCTTTCCAGCACCTTTGCGGGCAGCCCAGACAGACTCTCCGGCTGAGAAGGCTGGCCCCTGGAGTTTCACCTTGGATTTGTACAGAAGCAGTACTCAAAGCTGCTTTACATTGTAGAGGTTGATCTAATCTCATTGGAGCGACCCAATGACCCAGAAATGCTCCATGGACAGACTTCCTCCCTGTCCACGTCTACGCTGGCAGGGGGCTCGTGGACCACCCTCCACTTCCTTGACTCCAGCAACACCCCTTCCTTCACCTGCCCCCTTATCATGTTATGAGTCTCACCTACAGGTCCCGCCCCCTGGCCTACCTGTTGCCCAGGTGTAATGTGGTGTGTCGGACACAACTCCCTCCCCCTCCTCCCCCTCCTCCCCCTCCTTCCCTCTTTCTCCTCCCTCCCCCCATCTCGCGCTCTCTCCTCCCTCCCCCTCTCTTCCCTTTAAAGCAATAGTTTAAACCTCACTCACTTCCATTAAACCTAAAATAAGTCAAGAAGTAATTTTGTGTGGAAGTCAAACATTTATTCAAACGACAAAATCAGAGACACCCTACATAGCCCATCTCTCGTTGTCTATAGGAGTGATGTACACTAGTCAAATTGCCCAAATGTTAGTTTAGACATTCACAAATTTTACAGATTTTGACTCTCACTAATGTCATGAAATGTTTGGCTAAAGTAGTAAAGAAGGTTGTATTATACTTTTCTTGTGTGCTAATCATATGGTTTGGAAAGGTGTTTTTTCTCAGACATAAATGAACAATTCCGGGTGAAAAGCTAGTCGTAGCTTCCTGGGATCCCACTACATTAATAAAATATCTTCCCTCTTGCTAGATGTGGCTAAAGCCCTAGTGAAACAGTAGCACCCAAATGGTTGTCAGCTCAACTGGTTAAATCCAAGACCTGTTCATTTGTGAAATGTATGTGTTCAAGTCTAATAATTTTGCTCTATATATTTTTCTACTCTGTTTAATTTTATCTGTTTTAAGCTGTTTGGATTGTTAATTGATATAACACAGGGCACCATTGAAAAAGAGACACTGGTCTCAATTGGGATTCCCTGTAAAAATAGAGAATATGATGGGAATATGATAGCAGTATTATGATGGAGAGAAGTATAATAGAGAGAATATGATGGAGGAGACTATGAGGGAATTTGATGGAGGGAGTATCATAGAAGAATGAATGAAGGAATGTGTGACGCTCTTGAGCAACAAAGGTTGTCTGTTTGGTTATATCACTGAAACACGGATAAGAAAATGTTCAAACATAATTTTAAACAATAACTTTCTCCTATAGTCGGCTGATATTGATTCTTTATTTAATTATTTATTAAACTCAAATACTCAAACATCAATACCTACTCTTCAATTACATTTTTTGGGCCTATATAATTACATCCGCAATTTTTCCCCTCTGTGAGCGTGCCACTACAAAAGATACCGATATCACTCTCTCCGTTGATTTAATCGATCAATGGCTCAGATCCACTTGACCAAGATAAACTTGTGGATGAGCTGCTACTAGCAGTTTTAGTGCTGCAGTTGACCTTGCCGATCATATAAGCTAATAGCTGAGGCCATTGAAGAGAGATGTTTTTCTTGAACCTCATTTCTTTTTGGAACTTTGTTACTGAGGTGACATAACTATGGAAGACTTGTTTTTACTGTAGTAAGGTAGCCTATGTATTTCATTGATGATGATGATGATGGTGATGAATGAAAAAATATTGGCATTAGTGGTAGGCTGAGATCGAACAAACAACCTAAGTAAGCCTGGCTGCTATTTATGATATCTAAAACATATAGACTTTTAATTAGGCAAAACACATATCGTTTGAATGGTCAACCATTTTACAGAGTTACAGCATTTTATTTTAATAAAAAATTAGGTTATATGGATTCATTGTATATATTAGTATGACTGTGCTGCATAGGTGCAAAAAAATCTAAAATAAATACACTAAATTGTGCCCAGCATTTGATAACACATAAAAGCTGCTGTGGGTAGCCATGGCAGTGGGACTCCATTGTGACATCACAAGATTCCCACGATTCTGGAAGGTTACCTGTTGCACAGACAAACTAACTGGTACAAAGAGACTCATTCAACTAACCACTGACAAGTTATTAATGTCCTATTTCATTAGTGAGAGAACACACTGCTTACTTCAGAGGTAGGTTGTAATATAACTTATTTGTGAATGTGTTTCAGTAGTATAACTTATTTTCAAATTACTTGTGTATGAATGTGACATTTTAAGTACCTAACATGACTTAGTGAAACTGTTGAAGAGAGATAGTTTGTTGAGTCCTCTTTTTGTGAGAAAATGCTTCATCCTGACACCTGAGATGTCATGCGAGGTTGGATACGTTTCCAATTTATTCACGCTTGGTACCTGTAATTAAGCCAGCTCGCTTACCATTTCAGCGTTTTTCTACTTCATTATCTGGGGCATCAGCGTTAGTGTTTACCTACTGTGTTATTACACCTAGTTGCAGAAGACAAATATCAGCTGAGTCGGGTAGGTTTGGCTTTGTACATAGCTTGGGCTTTGTCGAGTAAGGCTTAATTATGTATTTAGAGCGTAGTTAGTTTATTGTAAGTAGGCATCGCGGGCTGTTGTGGATAGTTTGTTTAGCATTATATTCGCTATGCGTCGACCAGCTAGCTAGCGTTCTCATACAAATCGTCACAGTAGCCAATCACGACTAGCTAACTGTACCAGCAGCCTAAATACAATATATTTGTCTAGCTAGCCGGGCCAACGTTTAATTATTGTTTGCTGCGTTATGATAGGAACTAGATCACGAACCTCGAATTATCTGTTTAGCGTGTTTAAACTATCTGATTCGTTTTTGTTACCAAGTATTGGTTGCTAAACGTGTGTTATTGGATGCTAGCATGCTTGTTGGCTAAAGCGTCATCAGCTGGGCACCGTGGGCTGTTGTGGGTGGCTGTTTGGTATACGTAGCTAGCTAGCCATTTTCCAAAACAAATCCAACACAGTAGCCATTGCTGGTTAGCCAACATTGACCAGCCAACTGTACTGTAGCTGTCTAAATACAATATATTTGTGCTAGCTAGCCAGCGTATTTCGTTAACTACACAAATTATCTGTTTAGTGTGTTAGCTCACTACTATTAGTTGTTTGTAACCAAGTATTGGTGCTAAACTGGGTGGTGGCTTGTGTTATTGGATGCTAGCATGCTGGTCAGCTGGTGCCATTTGTGCTAAACTGTGTGTTATTGGAATGCTAGCATGCTAGTCAGCAGAATGGTGCCATTAGGTGCTAAACTGTGTGTTATTGGATGCTGGAGCATGCTGGTCCAGCCATTGTCATATTTAGCTAGCTGAACAAAGCAAGTTGAGTCTATTCCTTGAGAACGTTGAACTGCTGTAGTTCACAACAATTCCTAATTTCTAAAAGTGGAGGTTGGGAGAGTTTTTATCTGGTATGGTTCAGTGAAACAATTATAGTTTCTGAGGTGTAAGTTTTGGCGAGGGAGGCCCTACTCACTCTTTTCCTGATGTTTTAATTCATTTCATTCGGTCTCACTCTGCACTTTGTGGCCATTTGCTACAGCCTGTCAACCCTATGCCTCTGCCTATCCCTGTTCTCTCCTCTCCCGCACCAGGCCACACTAAGCGCTCACTGCGTGGCTGCTGCCTCCCTAGCCTGGTGGTCCCTGCACTCCCCACACCTGGAGTTCAGGGGTCTCAGGCAGCCTCTGGACTGCCGTTCTGCTGCCAACAAGGCCGGCTTCATCCCCAGCCTATGCCAACCTCCATTCCCTCGACTTCCTGGCGCTGGCGTGAAGCATGGATTACCACTGAAAACACTGCTACTCTTCTGCTCCTCTCTCGTCGACCACATTGTTCTCGCCATGCCCGAGCATCTGGTCAGAGGTGGTGCCTCATCTCTCCCAAGTGGACATTCTCAATTTTCCCCTAACCCATCTGTCTATCTCCTCATTTGAATTCCATGCTGTCACAGTCACTAGCCCATCTAAGCCCAATATCCTTGTATCCTATCGCCCTCCCAGGTTCCCTTGGAGGTTCATCAATGAGCTTAACGCCACTTGATACGCTCCTTTCCTGAGGATGGCTCTCCCCTCACAGTTTTGGGGATTTCAACCTCCCTACGTCTACATTTGACTCATTTCTCTCTGCCTCCTTCTTTCCACTCCTCTCCTCTTTTGACCTCACCCTCTCACCGTCCTCCCTACTCACAAGGCAGATGCAATACGCTTGACCTCATCTTTACTAGATGCTGCTCTTCTACTAATCTCACTGCAACTCCCCTCCATGTCTCGACCACTACTTTGTGTCCTTTTCTCTCTCGCTCTCCTCCAACTTCTCTCACTCTGCCCCTACACAGATGGTAATGCGCGCCGCCTCGCTCTCTCTCTCCCTCTCCCCTCTTCCATCCTATCATCACTTCCCTCGCCAATCCTTCTCCCTCCCAATCTCCTCTGATTCTGCCTCCCTCAACCCTCCTCTCCCTCCCTTTCCTGCATCCTTTGACTCTCTGTCCCCTATCTCCCCGGCTCGGTCCCTCCCCTCCCACTCCCGGCTTTCATTGCGAGCTCCACAGAACAGAGCTCCGGGCGCGGGCAAATGGGGAAAAAACTAAACTCCCTGCCGACCTGGCATCTTTTCCTCCCTCCTCTCTACACTTTTCTTCATCTGTTTCTGCTGCTGAGGCACCTTTCTACCACTCTAATTCCAAGCATTCCTGCCTCTAGCCTAGGAAGCTCTTTTGCCACATTCTCTCCCTGCTGAATCCCCCCTCCCCCCCCTCTCTCTCGGTGGATGGCTTCGTCATCCACTTTGAAAAGAAGGTTGGCGACATCCGATCTCTCGTTTGTTAAGTCTATTGACACTGCTGGTCCCTACTCACCCTGCCCTAACCTATGCTTTGACTTCTTTCTCCCCTCTCTCTCCAGATAAAATCCTCGACTTGTGACTGAGGCCGCCCCCGCTTACCCATCCCTCCTCTCTTCTCCCAGACCATCTCCGGTGACCTTCTCCCCTATACTCGCCTGATCAACTCCTCTTGACGCTTGGCTATGTCCCCTTCCGTCTTCAAGAGGCGAGTTGACCCTTCTCAAAAAACCAACACCGATCCACCAGCGTCACAACCACAGACCAGTATCCTTCTTTCTTCTTTCCCAAGCCGATTATCGTTTTGCCAACTCTCTTGCTATCTCTCAGAATGACCTTCTTGATCCAAACCAGTCAGTTTTCAGGACCGGTCATTCAACTGAGACTGCTCTTCTCTGTGCCACGGAGGCTCTCCACTGCTGGGTAACTCTCTCTCCTCTGCTCTTGTCCTTCCCTAGACCTGTCTGTCACCTTTGATCGTAAACCACAATCCTCTCTCTCCCACCCTCTCCGAGCTGGGCATCTCCGCGCGAGCTCACTCCTAGTTGCGTCCTGCCTGACCATTTGTCGCTCCTACCAAGTGGCGTGGCGAGAAGCCGTCTCCGCGCCCGATGCTCTCACCACTGGTGTCCCCCAGGGCTCAGTTCTAGGCCCTCTCCTATTCTCCTATACACCAAGTTCACTTGGCTCTGTCCATATCCTCACATGCGCCTCTCCTATCATTGCTACGCTGACGACAACTAATCTTCTCCTTTCCCCTTCTGATAACCAGGTGCGATCGCATCTCTGCATGTCTGGCAGACATATCAGTATAGATGTCGGATCACCACCTCTAGCTGACCCTGGCGGGGGTGCTCTTTCCTCCCGGGGAAGGACTGCTCCGTTCTCCATGACCTCGCCATCACGATTGAGAACTCCGTTGTGGCCTCCTCCCAAGTCGCGAAGAGCCTTGCGTGACCCTGGACAACCCACCCTGTCGTTCTCCGCTAACATCAGGCGGTGACCGATCCTGCAGATCCACGCTCTACAACATTCCAAGAGCGACCCTGCACTCAGACGGCCGGTCCTAATCCAGGCCTTGTCATCTCCGTCCTGGATCTGCCAACGTGCTGTTGGCTGGGCTCCCTGCCTGCTGCCATTAAACCCTCTACAACTCATCCAAATGCGCGCCTGTCTGGTGTTCAGCCTTCCCAAGTTCTCTCCGTCACCCCCCTCCTTCCGCACACTCCGCTGGCTTCCGGTTGAAGCTCGCATCCGTTACAAGACCATGGTGCTTGCCTATGAGCAGTGAAGGCAGGCAACCTCCGTACCTTCAGCTCCAATCATCCTTCACCCAAACAGGGTCATTGGACTTCATCCACCTCTGGCCTGCTGGCTCACTTCTCTCCTCTTGCGGGCTTCCATAGCTCCCCCGCTCCAGCCCAGTCAAAACTGTTCGCTGCTCTGGCACCCCAATGGTGGAGACAACTCCCTCTGCAGCGGCCCAGCGAGTCCTCACCCCGGAATTTGAAGGCCATAGAATAACTGGGATAGGATAATGTAATCATTCTACCCCCATTACCCAACCACCCCCAAAAAAAAAAAAAAAGTGAAAAAATAAAAATAATATTTGTAAAGTGGTTATCCCACTAGCTATAGGGTGAATGCACCAAATTTTAAGTCACTCTGGATAAACGTCTGCTAAATGGGGAGTAAATGTGCCCCTTGAGAGGCACTTTAACCCTAGTTCGCGCTAGAATACCCTGGATAGAGCGTCTGTAAATGACTAAAATGTAAAATGTAAATGTAATGTTACAGATTGTAGTGAGCCAGCCTATTGAGCTAATGCATTCTATTGATGACAGAAAAAAACCTCTCTCTGTGTTAATACCAACATATGTTGTAATCAATTATCTCAATAAATATGTACCAAAGAGTAGGTTGTGTAAAAAAACAAAGCTCTACCTAATTTGTAGCTGGTTCATTTCTAATAAGAATAATATGTTTCTTAATTAATGGACATCCATTTCAAATGGTTGAATTGATAGACCTCTTTAAATTGAGGTGCACTCAAAGAAGACTGGCATTTTTACCTCCTTGGTTTTTAAAATAGATAGAAACTGCACAAGTTAGGTCCTGCATGGATATAGGAGTCATTTTCTACCCAAAACACAGTGTTTTCAATGATATGATGGAAGTGATTAGTGTGGTTTGTGAGAACCAGGCCCAATATGGGGTAGAGCTACATGAGGGTTGAATAGAGCTCAATAGTGAGGTACAGAAAGACCACTGAAGTTTTGCTTTTTTAAAGTCTGTGTTGTGCTTTTCATCTGCCCTTGTAGCGCCTGCATCACAATGATGATGTCATGAAGATATTGTTCCACGAAATGATAAGAACAGCCAAAATCGAATTCATTTGAACTTGAGTACGCTTTTCAGTAGCCAACTTTTTACTAGTAATTCAAATAGGCCTATTGCCTAAACATATCTGGATCAGGATTCTCACTTGAAAATTAATTGTAAGTAGCTGGGAAGAAAACATGTGCACATTGTAAAGAGATGCATTATTATTTGGTTACGTAACCACCCACTTACTACAACACGTTGTGTATTTTCCAGAGTTATTGTTAGCTAAGAGGAAGACATTGGAGGGTTCACAGCTGACACAGAGGAAGGGTGAGTGTCGGTTGGAAAGGCGATCTAGACAGACTACGTGATGGAGCTGGGAGCTCCAGGGTGGCTCCGGTTTTGCAGATCCAGAAGGATCAGGAGAAGAAGATGAAGAGGATTTGGTTCAGGTCAGGAAAATGCCAAGACTGATTGAGGAGGTAACTAGACCAGCTTTGACAAAGTCGACAAAGAGTTCTGTTTAACAATATGAATTAAAGCAAATATAAGTTATTGTAGAGACAAAATGTTCCATATGCTGCATGGAATGTAAGCTAACAATGTTTTGTCTTATTTCTTTTTGTATTAGGCTTCACCATGGCAATGCGTATAACATTTCTTGTCTAAATGTGTTGTCGTCGTGTCGTTGTTCAGGATTTTGTCCTCAGTTCTTCGGTTGTCTGGTCAGAAAAATAAACCAGCCGTTCTATCATGTAGCCTCTATCCAGATTTGTGGTTTTGTCTCACCTGCTTCCTTAGTTGAATGCACTAACTAACTATAAGTCGTTCTGGATATAAGCGTCTGATAAATCGCTAAAATGTTCAAATGTTATGCTGGGTGTGGGCATGTATTTTTTACATAGCGTGGCCCATTGGCTGGGGGACCAAGGGTTGGGTGACAGACTGGTACAGAGCATCTTAGAGGACACTATATATATATTTGTGTGTATTGTGAGTGACTCATACAGTATGTTGTATGTACTGGATGTGATCACTTTCATCATGTCTGTTTCTTTTCTCACGCAGAATGTGTGAGATGTGGGCAACTGTCCTCTCACTGAGTTCATGGCTCCCTGTATTGACTCCACTCCACCACCAGCATTTCACCAATCAGAGGCCTATACCTACCATCTTGCATCCCCCTCTCCTTTTGCCATACGCGCTCAGATGCCTGGCGGTTCATTGTATTTTCATGCTTTTGTCCCTGAAACCTGCCAGTCTGCTGATGCCCAGTTGCCACAGAGCCACTGCAGATGTATCTACAGGTCTCCGAGAGGACCTATGGACAGATATACATCTTTCCTCAATGCCGCACTTCGATACCCTGCACCACTTCTTTGGCAGAAGACTCCACTTGCAGCCCACATCCAGGCAGTAGAGGCACCACTGAGGTCTCAGTTGCTCCAGTGGCAATATCTAATGTTGAGGAAGAGGACAGATTCTATCTTACTCCCTCCCACCCCTGGCTCAGCAGGTTCATTGTGGCAATTCATTCCAATTTCCTCGAAACCTCTAAGCCTGCTGTTTCACCACAGAGTGGCCAGGTGCCACAGAGGCCACTGCTACCACAGCCACTGTCAGGAGAGAATCGATGGGCAGCTAAAAGTCTTTTCCTTCAGTGCTGCCTACATGCCTGCCAGCAGTCTTTGCCGATGACTTCATGCCATCCAGAGCCAGACAGTAGAGGATACCTATGGGTCTCAGTTGCTACAGAGACCACTGCAGGCACAGCTACTGTTGATTTTGGAGTGTACAATCACGCTAAATGCCCTGTCCCAACTGCCTCCAAGTCTGCCCACTTGTCTTTGAAGTTGACTACAAACTGCCAGGGAGGACAGTAGAGGACCTACCAGCAAGTGTCCAGTTATCAGTGAAGCAAACAATGATGTGTCCACTCACCTCAAAGAGGACATGGCAGCTGATCAAAGCCCTCCTGACCCTGCAGCACTGCCTCCAAGCTCGCCATGATCCCAGACTCTGACCAGAAACTGACAGAGGAAACAAGAGGATGCCCAGAGTCCTCCCGTTACCCACAGCGATCACTGCAGGCACATCCATTGTTGGAGAGAACCTGTTGGAGTGATAAAAAGGCCCGGCTCCAATGCTGCCTTCAAAGTTGCCACACATTCTAGACAATGTGCCACAAGCGGAGCCAGAGGAGGCAGTAGAGGGCACCACCAAGTCAGAGTGTCCCAGGTAAGCGGCCGTTTTCCGTCTCCACTGTCCACACTCTGCCAGGGAGGCAGTAAGAGGACACCAACAAGTGTCCAGTTGCTCAGGAAGCAGCACGTTTCTGTGTCCACTGTCACACGGAGAGTGTTTGGCTGAAAAAAAGTCCTCCCTACACCTGCAACACTGCCTCTAATCCTGACCTGCACCCACAAACAACGACCACAAACGCTATGGAAGACAGTTGGGTGCACTACAAGAGTGCTCAGTCGACACAAGGCAGCTTTGTTGCTATTTTTCACCTGGGATGATAAAGTCCTCCCGGGTCTGCAATGCATTCACGCAACAATGACCACAAGCAGCCAGGAACAGTTGGGACACCACATAGTGCTCAGTTAACACAGAGGCAAGTGCAGTTGCATCCACTGTCAGAGAAGGAACTGATGAGTGATTAAAGCCTGTCCTAGCACTTCCTCCAAGCCTGGCACGCATCCACTGACAAGGACCACCAGCTGTAGCCAGAGCAGAAAGAAAGGGCACTGAAGAGAAGAGTGGTGTGCCTCATGCCCACCAGCTGGTCCCAGATGCTAACTTAACTTGGGAAGCCTCTGCTCTGCATGGCCACTAACGCCTGTTAGGTGAGCAGCTTTACTCCATATGCAGTCAGAGGATGAGGAACCCAGGCCCTGGGGCGAGCTGAAAAGGCAAAGGTAGGTGTCCTTTTTACACTTCTACTCTACAGGGTTGGGGGTCTGTTCCATTTCAATTCAGCTTGATTAAGTACTTCCCTGAATTGCCTGTTAAAGGGAATTGACCCAACCACATAATCTATGCTCATAGTATAAAACATCACCCCTTACTAGGTTAACATTTGTATTACGTTTGGTGTGGACCCAGGAAGAACATCTATGGCTATTACAAAATCGGTTTTGATACAAATAAACAAGTTACCTCAGTTACTGTCCTCTAAATTGTGCCCCATGAGGCCATCAGTGGCCATATGTTGATCACTCAAATGTGTGTGTGTGTGCCACATTGGAACAATATTACCATCGGGAGTCAATGTCTTCCTGTTAGGATTATTGGTCCAGGCGTGACATTGAGAGTGAAGGGGCGTCAGGAGGAGGTGAGCCCGAGGAGGGTTTTTGAAGAGTGAGGGCGGACCGTGCCCCATTCCAAGAGCTCCAATGGGGCCGGTTTCATCAGGAGAGCAGAGACCATCCTGGGAAGAGTGGGCTTTCTGGCCATGAACCTCAAGCAGAAAGTCACATTTTTAAAGATGGAGGAAAAAGAGAAAAAATAAGGAACCGAATAAGAAGTTGAAAGATGGCAGAAAGAGAAAAAGGTCTCTTGCCTCGAGGTGTGTGGGAGAGAGTTGTGTTTTCTCTGGCATGTAGCTTCTTGCCTGTATTGTTGTTGGAGTAAGGCTTAAACCATGTATTTGGGTGTATGTAGAGTATTGTGTGGGTCGAGGTTATTTAGGTGGGTGTAGGGTTTTGTAGGTGTGTGTGATTTTGTGTGTATTCTTTCGGTGGACCCGGCGAGCACAGTGCTAAGCTAACCCACCACTTGGACCAACAAAGCTAAGCTAGCTAGTGGGTAGCTACTGGTAATTCTCAACAACTGTGGTTAGTTGTTTCCAATGTTATTTACTCTTACTGTAATTAGAGCCAATAGCTACCCGACCATTCAGCTGTTCTTCTAACCTCCTTATCCGAGGCGTTAACGTTAGATGGTTGGTGGCTGCTGTGCTTAATTGCAGCGGCTACTGATTGCATCCTGCCACCCAGTTAGCTAGCAAATATGCATGATTAGACAAATAATGAATATTTATTTGAATGATACAGTAGTTACTAAATTGAAATAAAAATGAAATGTTTTTGTAATTATAACATTTCCGAAATGTAAAAAGAAAAGTTTAAAAAATAATATGTAAATAGCAAAAGCAAAGGTAAAAAAAAGAAAAACCAGTCACAGATTCCCACTTTACAGTGTAAAAACAAAGGGGGGGGGGTGTCAATGTAAATAGTCCGGGTGGCCATTTGATTAATTGTTCAGCAGTCTTATGAGGTGGGGATCGAAGCTGTTAGAGGCGCCTCTGGCCCTAGTCTTGGCGCTCTGGCAGTTCGCTTCTTGCTGTGAGGTAGCGGAAGACAGTCTATGACTTGGGTGACTGAGTCTTTGTCAATTTTATGGGCCTCCTCTTACACCTCCAAGTATATGGTCCTGGATGGCAGGAAGCTTGGCTAAGTGATGTACTGGGCCACGTCGCACTACCCTCTGGCGCCCTTACGGTCGATCTGCCGAGCAGTTGCCATACCAGGCGGTGATGCAACTGGTCGAGGCTCTCGATGGTGCAGCCTGTGAGAACTTTTTGGATCTTGGGACCAATGCCAAATCTTTTCCAGTCTCTGGGGTGGAAAAGGCGTTGTCGTGCCCTCTTCACGACTGTCTTGGTGTGTTTTGAACCATGATAGTTTGTTGGTGATGTGGACACCCGAAGAGACTTGAGGCTCTCGGCCTGCTCCACTACCCAGCCCTGTCGTGTGAATCGGGCGATGTTCCCTGTCCCTGAAAGTCCTCTCTCCGGGCATGATGCCTGCCACCTCTCCCTACGTGCAGTAGTACCGGTTTCCTCAAAGCGTGATCTCTCATCCCAGGTAAGAGGGGAGTAGCAGCAGCCGCGGGTTCTCCCCATGTGAGCTGAGTCCAGTGGACCAGTCTGCTGTATCCCCCCCACCCAGACAGCGACAGTGGTAAAGCCGTGGCTAGCTATCCCAATCTGGCTCGACTAAACAAAGGTTTGCAAGAAGGGGAAGGAAGAAGGAAGGTAGATGAAGAAGGGAGAGGAGAGGAAGGGAGGAAAGGGAGAAAATGACTAGTAGAAGGACTGTAAGACTGAAGAAGGAAAAAGAGGGAGAAGGCCAGAACAAGAGGAAGAGAGAAAGAGGTGGAAGATAGCTAAGGAAGTTGAGTCACAGTCCATCTACTACCATAAAGAGATCTCTTCTCGGGCCTCTTGTTCTCCTCTTTCCCACGGTTCTTGTCAGCCCAAGCAGACTCTCCGCTGAAAGAAGGCTAGCCCCCTGGAGAGTTTCACCTTGGATTTATACAGAGAACCCCAGTACTCAAACTGCTTTACATTGTAAGAGGTGATCAATCTCATTAGGCGCGACCCAATGACCCAGAAATGCTCCATGGACAGACTTCCTCCACTGCCCCTCGGCTGGCAGGGGGCTCGCGAGGAACCCTCCCTTCCTTTGACTCCAGCAACACCCTTCTTCTCCTGCCCCCCTCATCCTGTTATGAGTCCCTACACCTACAGGTCCACGCCCGCTGGCACTACCTGTTGCAGAGTGTAAGTATGGTGTCTGGACACAGCTGCCCTCCACTCCTCCTCCCCTCCTCCCCCCTCCTCCTCCCCTCTTCTCCCTCCCCCATCTCTCGCCTCTCCTCCCTCCCCCTCTCTTCCCCTTTAAAGCAATAGTTTAAACCTACACACTCTTAAACCTAAAAATAAGTCAAAGAAGTAATTTTGTGTGGAAGTCAAACTATTTCGATTCAGAACGACATAAATCGAGACCTTTAACAATAGCCCATCTCTCATTTGTCTCAGGAAGTGATGTACACTGATGGAAATTGCCCCAAGTGTTAATTTAGACATTCACAAATTTTACGAGATTTTGAATCTCACTAATGTGCATGAAATGTTTGCTATAAAGTAGTAAAGAGGGTTGTATGTGCCCTACTTTTCTTGTGTACTAGATCATTTGGTTTTGGAAAGTGTTTTTCTCTCAGACATAAATGAACAATTCCAGGTGAAAGCTAAAGGTCGTAGCACTCCTGGGGAGGAAGGACACCACTACATTAATACATTCACTCTTGCTAGAGTGAGTGACTAAAGCCCTAGGTGAAGCAGTGACCAAAATCGGTTGTCAGCTCAACTGAGTTTAAAATACAAGACCTGTTCATTGTGAAATGTATGTGTTCAAGTCTAATTATGCTCTATATATTTTCTGCTCTGTATGTAATTTTATCTGTTTCCAAGCTGTTTGGATTGTTAATTGATATACACTGGGCACCATTGAAAAAGAGAACTGGTCTCAATTGGGATTCCCTGTAAAAATAAAAAAGGAATATGATAGAGGGAATATGATAAGCAGTATTATGATGGTGGTGGAATATGATGGAGAGAAATATATTATAGAGAATATGATGGAAAGAGGAATATGATGAGGAATTTGATTGGAGGAATATGATAAAAGAGAATGAATGGAGGAATGTGTGAGCGCTCTTGAGCAACAAGGTTGTCTGTTTGGTTATATCAACTGGAAAGACACGGATAGAAAATGTTCAAACATAATTTTAAACAATACTTTTCTATATCATTACTGATATTGATTTCTTTAGTTAATCCCTATTTTGCTAAACTTAAATGCCTAAACATCAATGACACCTACTCTTCAATTACACTTTGGGGGGGTATACAATTACATCCAGCTAATTTTATCCCTCTAACGAGCATGCGTCACAGTAAAGATAAGGTAAGATCCTGTCGGCTACAGCTCCGTGATTTAATCGATCAATAAACAGACCAAGATAAGCTTGTCGGATGCTGCTTGATTTTAGTTGCTGCAGTTGACTTTGTTGATCAATAGCTGGTCATTTGAAGAGATGTTTTCTTGAACCCTCATTTCTTTTTGGAACTTTGTTACTGGTGACATAGACTGGAAGACTTGTTTTACTGTAGTAGGGTAGCCTGTATTTCGTTGTATGATGATGATGATGAGTAGTGATGAAAAAATATTGGCATAGTGGTAGGCTGAGATCAGACAAACAACTCCTAAGTAAGCCTGCTGCTATTTGCAGATATCTAAAACATATAGACATTTTAATTAGACAAAACACATATAGTTTGGCAATGATCAGCTTTTTACATGTTACAGCTTATTTTGATTTTAATTAAAAAATTGGGTTATATGGATTCATTGTGTATATTAGGTGTGACTGTGCTGCATAGGTACAAAAAATCTAAAATAAATAAACTAGAATTGTACCAGCATTTGATAACACACATAAAGCTGCTGTGGGTAACCGTGGCAATGGGGACTCCCATTCGTGACATCACAAGTCCGGTTCTGGAGATTACTGTTGCCTGAACAAGCTAACAGTGCAAAGAGACGATTCAACTAACCACTGACAAATTATTTGTCCTAATCATTGGTAAGAGAACACACCTGCTTTCACTTCAGAGGTAGGCTGTATTATAGCTTATTGTGAATGTGTTTCAGTAGTATAACTTATTTTCCAATTACTTGTGTATGAATGTGGGCATTTTAGTAGACTTTCTTATGACTAGTAGAAACTGTTGAAGAGAGATATTAGTTTGGAGTCCTCTTTTGTGGAAAGTGCTTTTCATCCTGACTCCTGAGATGTCATGTTACAATTGTAGTGAGCCAGCCTAATGGCCTATACATTCTATTGATGACAGAAAAAAACCCCTCTGTGTTAATCACCAACATATGTTGTAATCAATTATCTCCAATAAATATGTACTCAAAAAGAGTAGGTTTTGTGTAAAAAAACAAATCGCCTACCTAATTTGTAGCTAATTCATTTCTAATAGAAATAATATGTTCTTAATTGAATGGACATCCATTTCAAATGTTTGAATTGATAGACCCTCTTTAAATTGAGTTTGCACTCAAGGGCACTCAAAGAGAGAAGACTAGCATTTTACATCATAGGTTTTTAAAATAGATGAAACTGTACAAGTTGGGTCCTCGCATGGATATAGAGTCATTTTCACTACCCAAAACACAGATTATTTTCAATGATATGATGGTAAGTGATTAGTGTGTGGTTTGTGAGAACCAGGCCCAATATAGAGTAGAGCCTTCGCGGGTTGGATAAGGAGCTCAATATTGTAAGGTTCAGAAGACCCTCAAGTTTATTGCTTTTTTAAAAGTCTGTGTTGTGCTGTTTTCATCTGCATGGCAACGCCTTGCATCCACAATGATGATGCTGAGGGATAGTGTTCTGAAATGGTAGGAGCAAGCCAAAATCTCAATTCCATTTGAACTTGGTACTTTTCCAGTAGCCAACTTTTTGCTAGTAATTCAAGATGTAGACCTAGTGCCTAAAGCATATCTGGATCAGATTCTCACTTGATTAATTGTAAGTAGCTGGGGAAAACGTGTGCACATTGTAAAAGATGCATTATTATTTAGTTATGAACCTACTAAGCGTTGTGTATTTTCCAGAGTTATTGTTAGCTAAAGAGAAGACATGGAGGAGTTCATGACAAAGGGGTAGTCGGGTTGGAGGAAAGGGCGATCTGGGCAGACCTACTTGGAGCTGGGTGCAGTTGGTCTGGTTTTGCTGAATCCAGGAAAAGGATCAGGAGAAAAGAAGATAGAAGAGGATTTGAAAAGGTTCAAGGCGAAGGAAAATGCCAAGACTGATTTAGGTAAGAATGCTCGGAACCACGACAAAGTCGAGCAGAGTTCTGTTTAACAATATGAATTAAAGCAAATATGAAGTTATTGTAAGAGCAAAATATGTTCCACCATACTTGCTGGAATGTAAATAACAATATTTTTGTCCTTATTTCTTTGTGTATTAGAGCTCTACACCATAGCAAGTGCTTATAACTGTTCTTGTCTAAATGTAGTTGTGTCGATGTCTGTCTGTTTCCGGTGAATTTTATGTCCTCAGATCTTATGGTTGTCTGGTTGTAAAAATAAAAAATAAACGGCGTTCTATCATGAAACGCTCATATCAGGATTATGTAGGTTGTCTCACCTAGCCACTTAAGTTCAATGCACTAACATAGGTTAAATTTGGATAAAAGAAACGTCTGATATAATGGGCCCAAAATGTCAAAATGTTATGCTGGGCGTGGGCATGTATTTTCTTGGCTGGCCCATTGGTGAGGACAAGGGATTTGGAACAGACTGGTGCAGAGCATCTTAGGGGCACATATATATATATATATATATATATATATGTGATGTATAAGTTAAGTAGTGTCAGCTCACCTTACAGTATGTATGTATGTATGTATGTAATGTGCTGAATGCTAGTCCACTTTCATTCCTTCTATTTCTTTTCTCCACGCAGAATTGTGTGAGATATGAAAGCAACTGTCCTCTCACTGAGTTCGTGGCTCCCTGTATTGACTCCCTCCCACCACCGGCTTTCACCAATCAGAAGCCTATACACCTGCTGTGTTGCATCCCCCTCTCCAAGTGCCACTCTGTGCTGATGCTGAAAGTGGTTCATTGTGCCTGTCATGCACCTCCCAGAAACCCTGCCAGTCTGCAGAATGCCCAGTTGCCACAGAGCCTCGGGGCAGTATCTACAGGTATCGAGAGGACCTATGTGGACAGATATACATCCTTTCCTCAATGCTGCATCGATACTCCTTTTTCTTCTTTGTGCGGAAACTCCATTACAGCCCATCAGGCAGTGAGGCACCACTGAGGTCTCAGTTTGCTCCAGTGGCAATATCTAATGTTGAGGAAGAGGACAGATTCTATCATTACTCCCACCTAGCTCCACGGTTCATTGGCAATTCATTCAATTTCCTCCAAAAACCTCTAAGCCTGCTGTTTCAACCACAAGTGCAGTTGCCAGACCAGTGCTACCACAGCCAGCCCTGCGAAGAAGAATCGATGGGCAGCTAGAAATCTTTCCGCCAGTGCTGCCTACATGCCTGCCAGCAGTTCTTTGGCGTTGACTTCATGCCATCAGAGCAGACAGTGAGAGAATTTCGAGGTTCAGTTGCTAGGGGAACCACCGCGAGACAGCTTCTGTTGATTTTGGAGTGTAACAGATCAGCAGCTAAATGCCCCTGTCCCAATGCTGCCTCCAAGTCTGCCACTTTGTCTTTGAAGTTGACCACAAACTGCCAGGGGAGGCAGTAGAAGACCTACCCCAGAGTGTCCAGTTATCAGTAGAAACAAACAATGATGTCCTCACCTCAGAAACATGGCAGCTGATCAAAGCCCTCCTGACCCACGCAGCACTGCCTCCAAGCTCGCCATATCCAGAGACTCTGACCACAAACTGACAGAGGAGACAAAAAAAGGGATGCCACCGAGTCCTCCGTTACCAAGCGATCACTGCAGGCAGCATCCATTGTCCAGGGGAAAGGGAACCTGTTGGGTGATAAACCGCCAATGCTGCCTTCAAATTTGCCCACATTCTGAACTTAATGTGCCACACAAGCACGCCAGAGGAGGCAGTAGGCCTACAAAGGTCAAGTGTCCGAGGGAGGCGGCCCGTTCACGTCTCCCTGTCCACACTCTGCCAGGGAGGCAGTAGGAGACCGGCATACAAAAATCCAGTTGCCAGGAAACCAGTTTCCTTGTCCACTGTCCACACGGAGCAGTGTTTGGCTGATAAAGTCCTCCTGCACCTGCAACACTGCCTCTAATCTGACACTGCACCCACAACAATGACCGACAAGCTAGCTATGGAAGACAGTTGAGTGACTACTAAAGTGCTCCAGTCGCACAGAAGCAACTGTTGCTATTTTAGCTGGGATGATAAAAGTCCTCCAGGTCTGCAGCAAATTCTACAACAAGCCAATGACCACTGCAAGCAATACCAGAGGAGACAGTTGAGGGACACCACATAGTCCTCCAGTTAACACAGAGGCAGAGTGCAGTTCATCCACTATCAAGAGAGGAGCAGTGGTGATAAAGCCCTGTCCTAGCACTTCCTCCAACCTGGCATGCGAGCCAAGACCACAAGCAGCCAGAGCAGAAAGGAGGCACTAGTGAAGGGTGGATCATGCCACTCATGCTCCCACCAGCTGGTCCCAGATGCCTAACCTTAACTCTGGCAACCCCTCTGCTCTGCATGGCCACTAAAACGCCTGTTAGAGTGAAAGCCTCCATGTGCAGTCAGAGGATAGGGCCAGGCCCTGGACGCTGAAAAAGGCAGAAGGTGGTGTCCTATTTTACGCTTCTACTCTACAGGGTTGGGAGTCTGTTCCCATTTCAATTCAAAGCATTGAATTAAGTGCTTCCTGAATTGACTGGAATTGAAATTGAGTTGACCCCAACCCTGCTAATCCTTGCTCATAGTATAAAACATCACCCCTTACTAGGGTTAGCATGTTGTATTACGTTTGGTGTGGACCCAGGAAGAACATCTGCTGCTATTCACAAAATCAGTTTTGGGATACAATGGCTAAATTACCTCAATTGCTGTACCTCTATTGTAGTGCCACCTATGAGGGAGCCATCAATGTATGTTGATCACTCAAATGTGTATTGAATGTGCCACATTGGAACAATATGGCACATCACAGAGTCAGCCTTCCTGTTAGGATTATTGGACCCAGGCATTGACGGTTCAGACAGACGACAAGAGGACCACAATTCGTCACACCAGAAAGTTTATTAAAACTTAAGGGAAAAGGGAAGTAGGGAGTGAGTGAAGGCTCCAGGGGTTATTCCGTCCAATGTGCTGGGTCTGTGCCCCCCCCCAGTGGCAGCGATGCGTCCGATGACGCCGGTGGTTGGTGGTCCAGAAGTCCTGGGGGGGGAGGAAACACAGACACAACGGGCGGATGAAACAAGGCAGAAGTACAGTTCAAGGGAAATCCAAATACGTTGTAGCAAGGCAGAAGGCTGGTCAGAGTTACCGGGGTCGAAGAGTAGTCAGGAGTCAATGGCAGAAAGCAGGTCTGGTTTTCCTGGGGCAGAAGAGTATCCAAGAATCAGGCAGGTCCGGGGTCACAAAACAAGGGTGAGCCAGAAGCGCGAGCAAACAGGTTCGGGTGTGAGCTTTGCAGACGATCTGACAAAGGAGAGCTGAAAGACAGGACTTTAAATACTGGGAGAGGTTAGTGGGTAATGCAGCGCAGCTGGCAGAGTAATTAGAGCCGAGCAGAGCAGGGACAGGTGGAGCTAGTTAGGCTGAGTAGAGAGAGAGTGGTGAGCAGAGTGGAAGATAGTGGAAACAAATTAAGGTGGTAACCCGGTGGAGTGAGAGGGCTCATGACAGAACCCCCCAAGGGGACGGCCCCAGAAGTCCCAAGAGCAACACCACGCCGGGCGGGAGGAGGGGAGCCGGAGGAGGGCTGGAACTCCTCCGAACGGTCCGAGCGAACGTCCTCATCCTCGGAGGAAGCCGGAGGGCCGTGGTCGGGGAGATGGGACAGGTCCCGAGACAGGATCAGGCACAGGACAGGAAGCCGAGCGGGCAGGACGGTTAGGGATCCCTCTGGGGCGGCCCCCTACGGATTGCAGGTTGATCAGGATGCCGTTGGTGGAAGGCGGTGATGAGAGTCCTATCCACAATCCGACTAGCTGGCACCCAGGTCCTTTCCTCAGGTCCATAGCCCTCCCAGTCAATGAGGTACTGGAGACCCCTACCCCTCCGTCTGGACCGAAGCAGGCGGCGGACGGTGTAAACCAGACCACCATCGGCGAGCTGTGGAGGAGGAGGACAAGGCGCAGCAGGGACCAGCGGACTCTCATGAATGGGCTTAATCTTAGACACATGGAAAGTGGGGTGCACCCTCATGGAATTAGGCAGTTGGAGCCGGACAGCAGTTGGGCTAATCACTCTTATGATAGGGAATGGGCCAATGAACCGAGGTGCCAGCTTTTGCGACTCCACCCTGAGTGGCAGGTTCCTTGACGACAACCACACCCTTTGACCAACATGGTAGGTGGGAGCAGGGATTCTCCGGCGGTTGGCCCCGGTAGTGTAGCTGGCAACGGATCTGAGAAGTGTGGCTCGGGCTTGTGACCAGGTGCGGCGACATCGACGGGCAAAAGCAAGTGCAGATGGGCAAGTAACCTCCCCTTCCTGGCTGGCAAATAGAGGAGGCTGGTATCCATAAACACATTGGAAAGGGGACATACCGATGGCAGAGCAGGTCAGAGAATTGTGTGCGTACTCCACCCATGTCAATTGCTGCGACCAGGAGTGGGGGGTTGCGTGAAGTCATGCATCGCAGTGCCTTCTCGAGCTCCTGATTTGCCCGCTCTGACTGCCCATTGGATTGGGGATGGAATCCGGAAGTCAGACTGACTGTGGCTCCCAGCAGGTGACAGAACTCCTTCCAAAAAGCGGAGGAGAATTGTGGACCACGGTCAGAAACTACATCCTTTGGCAGTCCGTGGATCCGGAAGACGTGTTCCAGGACCACCTGGGCGGTCTCCTTGGCGGTTGGGAGCTTGGGGAGGGGAATGAAGTGTGCCATCTTGCTGAATCGGTCAACTATGGTGAGAATGACGGTCATGCCACTTGAAGGGGCAGCCCCGTGACAAAGTCAAGGGCGATGTGAGACCAGGGACGTCTGGGCACAGGCAGGGGCTGCAGCAATCCGGCTGGGGGGCTGGCAGGACGACTTGTGTTGGTTGCAGATGGGGCAGGCTTGGACGAATTCCCGTACATCCTTTCTCAGAGAGGGCCACCAGAACCTCTGGGCGAGCAGGTTGTAAGTGCGGGTGGAGCCAGGGTGACAAGCTAGGCGGGAGTCATGTCCCCACTGAACGACCTGGGACCTCAGGTTTTCGGGGGACAAAAAGGCGGTCAGCTGGGCACGTGCTGGGACCGGGCTGGTTACGGAGAGCTTCCAGCACCTGTTCCTCAACAGCCCAGGTCAGAGCTGCTACGATGCAGGGACTCGGCAGAATCGACACAGGATCCTTGGAGGGGTTGTCATCCTTCTGGAATTGACGGGAGAGGGCGTCTGGCTTGGTGTTGCGTGATCCAGGCCGGTATGACAGAGTGAAATTAAACCTGGTGAAGAACAGGGCCCAGCGGGACTGCCTGGAGTTCAACCGTTTGGCCGTGCGGATGTACTCCAAGTTCTTATGATCGGTCCAAACGAGAAATGGAATGGTGGACCCCTCCAGCCAGTGACGCCACTCCTCCAAGGCAAGCTTCACAGCCAGCAGCTCTCGGTTCCCTATGTCGTAATTGCACTCAGAGGGGGACAACCGAGCGTGAGAAAAAGGCACAGGGATGGAGCTTCCTATCCTCCGCAGCCCACTGAGAAATCACAGCACCAACTCCCACATCCGAGGCGTCCACCTCCACAATGAATTGCCGGTCCACATCAGGCATCTGGAGGATGGGAGCGGAGGTGAACCTTACCTTGAGGGTACTGAAGGCCTTGTCGGCTGCTGGGGTCCAGGTGAAGGGTTGCTTGGTGCTGGTTAGAGCAGTGAGAGGGGCAGCAACGGTACTGTAGTTCCGGATAAACTTTCTATAGAAGTTAGCAAACCCCAGAAACTGTTGCAGCTTCTTTCTGTTCTCCGGAACTGGCCATGAAGTGACTGCTGATACCTTGGCAGGATCCATTTGGATACTTCCCTCTGCCACTATGTACCCCAGGAAGGCCACTGTCTTGACGTGAAACTCACATTTCTCTGCCTTGGCGTGGGGAATTCTCCAGAAGACGATGAAGGACTTGCTGGACATGGCGGGTGTGTTCAGACAGGTTTCTGGAGTAGATTAGGATGTCATCCAGGTAAACGAAGACAAACTTGTTTAACATGTCCCGCAGTACATCATTCACTAGAGCCTGGAACACAGCAGGAGCATTGGTGAGGCCAAAAGGCATAACCAGATACTCGTAGTGGCCTGTTGGTGTATTGAATGCGGTCTTCCATTCATCTCCCTCCCGGACCCGCACAAGGTGGTAAGCGTTTCTGAGATCCAACTTGGTAAAAACAGTGGCTCCCTGGAGCAACTCAAAAGCAGAGGTGAGCAGAGGGAGAGGGTAACGGTTTTTCACTGTGATGTCGTTGAGTCCCCTGTAGTCGATGCAGGGGCGAAGAGATCCGTCCCTCTTCCCCACAAAGAAGAAGCCAGCACCAGCCGGAGATGAAGATGAACGGATCAATCCTGTGGACAGAGAGTCATTGATGTAGTCCTCCATGGACTTTCTTTCAGGAGCAGACAACGAATAAAGACGGCCCCTTGGAGGGGCTGTTCCAGGGAGGAGGTCGATGGCACAGTCGATGCGGTCGGTGAGGGGGCAGAGATGTGGCTCTTGCTTTGTTAAACACTTCTCTGAGACCATGGTAGCATTCTGGGACATGGGAGAGGTCAGGAGCGGAGTTAGTAGGTACTGGCCGAGGGGGTAGTGCGGCAGCAAGCAGGCAGGTTCGGTGGCAGTCCTCTCCCCACTCCCTGATCACCCCGGTCACCCAGTCGAGCTGAGGGGTTGTGCCGGGCGGAGCCATGGGTAACCCAGGATGAGGGGTTGGCCTGGAGAGGGGAGCAGGTGAAACTGGATAGTTTCTTGATGGTTTCCGGACAGACCCATCAAGACCGGGGGCCGTGACATGAGTGACCGATCCGAGTAAGTGTCCGTCCAGTGCCCGGGCAGGAATAGGAGGTGTCAAACGGAGGTTCTCCAGTCCCAGTTGGCGTGCCAGCTTGATGTCCATTATGTTGGCTTCGGCGCCAGAATCCACCAGAGCAGCCAGGGTGTGAGTTGAGTCAGAGAGGCGGAGGTGAACTTGCAGCAGGGGTTTGCGGTCGGAGGACTGGATGGTCATTGAGCTCAACCGGACTCCCCCTATGCCCGGTGAGCTTCGGCTTTTAAAGGGCAGGTTACCACACGATGTCCATCACCTCCACAATAGAGGCAGAGGTTTGAGGTGAAGCGGCGCTGGCGCTCTGCAGGAGTGAGAGAGGCTCGCCCAATCTCCATAGGCTCAGACTGATCAAGCTGACTTGGGTGAGTGGCAGTAGCTGACAGGAGCCCAGTCGGATCTCTCCGAATGCCGGTAGTTGGTGGACCTTGGCGCCCCCTCTCACGGCACGGGTCTGTATCCTTCTGTCGATCCGGACAGTCAGTGCGATGGCTTCATCAAGAGTGGAAGGCAGTTCATGGGAGACCAACTCGTCCTTGATATAGTCAGCCAGGCTATGGAAGAACGCGTCCACCAACGATGGTGTGTTCCAAGAACTTCGTCTTGCCAGGGTTCGGAAGTCGATGGAATGGTCTGCGACTGTACGTCTGCCTTGTCGAATACTGAACAGTTCACGAGACGCCTCTGCGGTTGGTGAATCCAGGTCAAACACCTTCAGCATCTCCTCAGCAAACAGGTCGAAGGTTGCACATGCGGGGGTTTGACGTTCGAACTCTGCTGTTCCCCAGAGTCGAGCTCGGCCCGTCAGGTGAGTGATGGCATACCCGACCTTAGCCCCCTCCGTGGCGAAGGTCCTTGGCTGCAAGGAGAACTGAAGTCGGCAGCTAGTCAGGAATGGCCGGACCTGGGTAGAATCGCCGTTGAACCGCTCGGGGTTTCCAATCTTGGGTTCGGGGCAGCGGCTGCAATGACCGGGGCAGGTAACTCGGAGGCAGGGCTGGTGGGCAGACTGGCTGGGGTAAGGTTGGTGAGGAGTTGGATGATCATGGCGAGTTGTTGTTGCTGCTGCTGGGACTGCTGCTGGTGCTGCTGGAACTGCTGATGCTGTTGGTGGCCGACCTGAAGCAGAGAGGTGATGTCGCCGCTCATGCGGCCTAGCTCTCTCTCAGTGTGTTCCAGGCGTAGCATGGAGGTGGGTTGCTCAGGTTCTTCGGTTTCCATGTCGGGGGAAGTGTGCGCTGAGTCCATGATGGTCAGATCGTACTGTCACGGTTCAGACAGACGACAAGAGGACCACAATTGCGTCACACCAGAAAGTTTATTAAAACTTAAGGGAAAAGGGAAGTAGGGAGTGAGTGAAGGCTCCAGGGGTTATTCCGTCCAATGTGCTGGGTCTGTGCCCCCCAGTGGCAGCGATGCGTCCGATGACGCGGTGGTTGGTGGTCCAGAAGTCCTGGGGGAGGAAACACAGACACAACGGGGCGGATGAAACAAGGCAGAAGTACAGTTCAAGGGAAATCCAAATACGTTGTAGCAAGGCAGAAGGCTGGTCAGAATTACCGGGGGTCGAAGAGTAGTCAGGAGTCGTAATGGCAGAAAGCAGGTCTGGTTTTCCTGGGGCAGAAGAGTATCCAAGAATCAGGCAGGTCCGGGGTCACAAAACAAGGGTGAGCCAGAAGCGCGAGCAAACAGGTTCCGGGTGTGAGCTTTGCAGACGATCTGACAAAGGAGAGCTGAAAGACAGGACTTTAAATACTGGGAGAGGTTAGTGGGTAATGCAGCGCAGCTGGCAGAGTAATTAGAGCCGAGCAGAGCAGGGACAGGTGGAGCTAGTTAGGCTGAGTAGAGAGAGAGTGGTGAGCAGAGTGGAAGATAGTGGAAACAAATTAAGGTGGTAACCCGGTGGAGTGAGAGGGCTCATGACAGTTGTGCGTGTCAGGGCTCCTCTTAAGCACGTTATTCCAATATTTCCTAGAATTGACGCAGGTTACACTTTTGCAAAACTACTAGGTTAAAAATAAGAGCATGAATGACAATAAAGGTATGACTTGAATTATATGTGTAGTAGTGTGATGTTGTTCCCCTAGATTATGCACCAAATTGCACACAAGGACAGTTCAAGTAGGCCAGGTCAAGAGGGGATGTTGATAAGTTAATAATAATAATAATTCAATGTGGTTTCTTTATTTAATTACAGCTGCATAGCTAATGTTATTTTTTGGTGTACAAACATTTTTATGTATCTATATTGCAAATACAAGTAATTGTAAAAGTTGTGTATATTTTGGTTTGGTCCATCGCGGGTTATCTGTATTTATGTACCCTCTTATTGTTCTCTTTTGCCTGACCTTCAGCTAGCAAGGTATGTTGTCCTTGGCGCCGTAATTTGTCAATATAAAACTGTGGTAAAGTTACACAAAGTGCTGTTACGCAACTACAGGTTTTGTTACAATGTGGACAATATAAAGATGTATGTTAACAACTTTCACCGAGCTCGCTAATTAGGGTACCTATTGTAACTCGGGAGTATTTGGGGCAGTGTTTGAGTGAGTTTCTATGTGCTCACGCAGGTGCACGAGAGCTGTGGCTGCACCAAGGGCTAACCTATTGTGTGTTGTCTCGTGGTGTGCAGTTATGTCTTTTATTTTGTCAGAATTATGTTGTATATCATTTTACTTGTATTGTATAGTGTGTTGTTAGGCACTGAATGTGTGCATGCAGCACCTGTTCTCTTTGCCTGACCTTCAACTAGCAAGGTGCCCGAGAGCTGTGGCTGCACCAAGAGGTAACATATTGTGTGTTGTCTCTTCGTGTGCAGGTCGAATAAAAATTATCCAACCATCAGAATTCCAGTTGTGGCAGTGTCCTAATTACGTGACCTGCCGACTGGTCAGCTCAAGCCGACCGCCGGAGCTGTGCATGTGGATGAGGTGCACGACATGCGCATGTGAATTTGTTGATGGTTTACTGTAAGTGAATATATACTGTAAACAGTGAAAGTGAATGTAGCATATTCATTAGATACAGGTATTCGTGCTTATTTGTATGTTTTGGATGAATTTGTTTTTTGCATTAATTTTTTTGGGTATTTGAATGCACTAAATTACATTGTATTTTAGTGCTCTGTTGAGCCATGGAAGATTCTCAAATCCATAAGACATGTTATGCTGGGGATTTTAGTGTGGGTAGAGGGAGGGGTGTCCTTCCATTTACACCAATTGTACAGTCAGCTCCTGGGAGTAGAGTGTTTGCTAGTCCTGAGTTTGCAAGCACTGGGAGTGGTAGGCTGTTTGTTCCACCTGACCAGGGTATCCCACCTCTGTCTTTTGATGTACCATCATCCACAGTACTCAGTGATAATGGGACTAATCAAATGTTCTGGTCCTGTCCCCGTCTGGCAGATTAGTTGTCCACTATTTAAAACCCTTTCTGAAGCATTTGATATAAAGTTGCAGCCTAGTGCAGAAATTGCTATTTTTGGAGTACCAAACAACAATCCTTCTCTGACCAATAGACAGCTAGATGCCATTGCCTTTGCCTCCCTGTTAGCCCGCAGAAGGATTTTATTGGATTGGAAATCTATCAATCCTCCCTTAGCCTCTCTTTGGCTCAAAGATCTGAAGCTGTTCCTAAAATGAGAAAAAATGAAGTTACCATTCGAGGGTCAACCAACTCATTTTATTCCTCCTGGGACCCGATGATATCCTATTTTGAACAGCTCCAAACACTTCCTCCAGATTAGTACTCTTGGCCCCACCTTGAGATTACTGCTATATAGGCCTATAAAATCACTTAATCACCTGAAATTGTTAGGCTATTACATTTTTGCTTGAAGTAACGTTGTTGTATACTTTTGTTTTGTTTTCTGACATGTAACTCAATTACTTTCCCTTTCTTTTTAAATGTGTTTGGAGGCATTCTGGGGGGAGGGGGAGGTCAAAGGGGGACTAAAAGGGGAGAAATGTACCATGTCTTTACATGTTATCTTTCATTAATTGTGAATACAAAATATATAATTTTAAAGGGAAGGCTTTGAAGCCAGATTTAGCGGATTTTGCTGTTTAGTTTTCCTCAACCTGTGTTTTGTTTCTCTCTCCTCTCCCTGTTAGATGGTGAGGCTGCTTCTCTCCAGAGGAGCCAACATTAATGCCTTTGACAAGAAGGATCGCCGAGCAATCCACTGGGCTGCTTACATGGGTGATGAGTTTACCACATCATTTACATTCTGACTAATGTCCTTTATACCAATGAATGAATGAATGAATGGACTGTGTGTTAGTCTCACAGCTCAGCTGTATGAGCCACGTCTAGTGTGTTATTATGTCAGAATCATGTACTAAGTAGGTTGATTAGATGTTTTCAGTTGTACTAACATGATGTAGGTGTTGCTTATGGTGCTGTGTACCACTGTAAACTAATCTATCTCTCCCTCTCTCTGCCTATCTCTCTGTGTTTGTATCTCTGTTTCTCTCTTAACCCCCTTACTATCTCCCTCCTCTCTCTCTCTCTCTCTCTCTCTCTCTCTCTCTCTCTCTCTCTCTCTCTCTCTCTCTCTCTCTCTCTACCATAGGGCACATTGAGGTGGTGAAACTGCTGGCCTCTCATGGATCAGAGGTGTCCTGTAAATACAAGAAGGCCTACACCCCTCTCCACTCTGCAGCCTCCAGTGGAATGATCAGTGTGGTCAAGTACCTGCTGGACCTTGGTGTGGATGTGAGTCAACACGCATTCAAATGTGTAGGGGGTTTTCATAATAGTAATGAAGAGAGAGAGGTTAGAGCCAGTGATTTGGACCAGGGGGTTTTCATAACCAAGTAATGAAGAGAGAGAGGTTGGACCAGGGGTTTTTCATAACCAAGTAATGAAGAGAGAGAGGTTGGACCAGGGGGTTTTCAGAACCAAGTAATGAAGAGAGAGAGGTTGGACCAGGGGGTTTTCATAACCAGGTAATGAAGAGAGAGAGGTTGGACCAGGGGGTTTTCAGAACCAAGTGATGAAGAGAGAGAGGTTGGACCAGGGGGTTTTCATAACCAAGTAATGAAGAGAGAGAGGTTGGACCAGGGGGTTTTCAGAACCAAGTAATGAAGAGAGAGAGGTTGGACCAGGGGGTTTTCAGAACCAAGTAATGAAGAGAGAGAGGTTGGACCAGGGGGTTTTAATAACCAAGTAATGAAGAGAGAGAGGTTGGACCAGGGGGTTTTCATAACCAAGTAATGAAGAGAGAGAGGTTGGACCAGGGGTTTTCAGAACCAAGTAATGACGAGAGAGAGGTTTGACCAGGGGGTTTTCTTACCAAGTAATGAAGAGAGAGAGGTTGGACCAGGGGGTTTTCATAACCAAGTAATGAAGAGAGAGAGGTTGGACCAGGGGGTTTTCATAACCAAGTAATGAAGAGAGAGAGGTTGGACCAGGGGGTTTTCATAACCAAGTAATGAAGAGAGAGAGGTTGGACCAGGGGGTTTTCAGAACCAAGTGACCTGATCAGGAATGTTTTGTTCTCTCTTCCCCCCCTCTCTCTCTCTCTCCACTCTTTTCCCTCCCTTGCTCCCTCCAGATAAATTAGCCCAATGGGTACGGTAACACCCCCTCCACGTGGCATGCTACAACGGGCAGGATGTGGTGGTGAATGAGCTGATCGAGTGCGGCGCCAACGTGAACCAGGTGTACGAGAAGGGTTTCGCCCCACTCCACTTCACGGCCGCCTCGCGCCATGGGGCGCTCTGCCTGGAGCTGCTGGTGGGCAACGGGGCCCTCGTCAACATCAAGGTGAGGAGACCGGATGACCAACACTGTGTCTGAACTAAATAACACCCTATTCCCTATGTAGTGCACTACTTTTGACCAGGGGCCCATAGAGCAAGGAGCCGTGATGACACTGCCTGTGTCCCAAATGTCACCCTGTTCCCTTTATAAGTACACTACTTTGGTTCAAAAAGTAGTGTACTTATAAATAGGTTGCCATTTGGGACTTACACACTGACGCAGCACATGGCTTAGTATTTGGCCCTGGTCTACATTCAAATACCAATGGAATAGGCCTAACAATGCAAACTAAATGCAATCAAGCGCTCCTCCAATACGTGTTTGATTTTGCCTGTGGTCAGCAGCACAGACTGCCGTGTGAACCATCTTTGTCTTTCTATCTGCAGAGTAAAGATGGAAAGACCCCCCTCCACATGACGGCCATCCACGGACGCTTCTCCAGATCTCAAGCCATCATCCAGAATGGTGAGTCGCTGTGAATGCTCTCAACTGAATATATATGAACCAGTAGGCTCTTCAGCATTGTCTTTTGTCTTCAAACCATGATTCACTGGCACAGAGCAATGTTACTTGCAATGTGGTTGAACATGAAGCTTCATGAGGCCTCTAGGGTCAAGTGGTTGACGTGTGTGTGTGTCTGTGTGTGTGTCTGTGTGTGTGTGTGTGTGTTCTGTAGGTGCTGAGATCGACTGTGAAGAAAATAATGGAAACACACCTCTGCACATCTCTGCTCGCTACGGCCATGAGTTACTCATCAATACACTCATCACGAACGGAGCTGACACAGCCAAGTGAGAACACACACAGTTTCCAGCAAAAATGCAACATGCATCTGCAATTCTGTCATTGACCGAATTCCCGCTTGGAGACTATGCTCAACACATTGTGGTGTGTGGGGGGTTGATAGACAGGGCATTGCAGCATGCTGATGTGTTGATCTGCTGTGGGGTTTAATGAGGACTGTGATGTGGTGCTGTTTCCAATCTTAGCTGAATCAACTGTAAGTTGCTCTGGATAAGAGTGTCTGCTTAAAGTCTAAAATGTAAAAATGTGTTGTAGGCGAGGCGTCCATGGGATGTTCCCCCTCCACCTGGCTGCTCTCAGTGGGTTCTCTGACTGCTGTCGGAAGCTCCTCTCATCAGGCTTTGATATAGACACCCCTGACGACTTTGGAAGGACCTGTTTACATGCTGCAGCAGCTGTTGGGTGAGTGGACTGGTCCAGGCTTTACACCAAGGAATATTTAGTTCATGAACTGGAAAGCCACCAGAAAGAACAAACACATATTCACACTCTTACATTTCACATTGTTTAGCAGTATTAAAAAATCGTATAGATCATTAGTGCGGTATCATTTCTGTATAATGTGGTTCCATGCCATGGTGGTATTGACTTGCGCTCTGGTCTAAATTGTCTTTATATCTTCTTGAAAGAGAAGAGAAACCTGCAAACTGCTCTTGCTAGTATCACTTTTTATTATTGCTTTTATTAGCATTATAAAAACAGTGATACTAGCAAGAGCAGTGTACGGGTTTCTCTTTTCTTTAAGGTTCTCATTGTTACCATCCACCTGATAGCTCAGATGTGAAAGGGCCTTTCTGATTGATACATGATAGCTCAGATGTACGAGGGCCTTTCTGAACTTGATATCTTGTTACCAGGAACCTGGACTGTCTGAATCTGCTGCTCAACACAGGGGCAGACTTCAACAGAAAGGACAGCTTCGGAAGGTCTGTCTGTGGCATCAAATAACTTTCATATGTGATCTTTATGATAATGGGGAATATAGTATAGGGGCATATAGGAATTATTATGGGAAATATTGGGCGGCAGGTAGCCTAGCGGTTAAGAGCGTTGGGTCAGTAACCGAAAGGTTGCTGGTTCAAATCCCCTAGCTGACTAGGTGAAAAATGTGTCTATGTGCACTGCAGCAAGGCACTTAACCCTAATTGCTCCTGTAAGTCGCACTGGATAAGAGTGTCTGCTAAATGACGTAAATGTAAATGTTTTACAGCTCCAATAAGCTGTTTCTGTTGTTGATGTTGAATGGTTTCTGTGCGTTCTTCTAGGAGTCCTCTGCATTATGCGGCAGCCAATTGTAACTACCAGTGTCTGTTTGCCTTGGTGGGGTCTGGGGCCAGTGTGAACGATCTGGATAAAAGGGGTTGCACCCCGCTCCACTACGCTGCTGCCTCCGACACAGACGGAAAGTACGTCTCACACCTCTCTTACTGTTGTGTGTGTTGTGGTGCCATGACCTTTCACATTTCACTGTAGTCTGGAGAGTATGTTGTGGTGCCATGACCTTTCACATTTCACTGTAGTCTGGAGAGTATGTTGTGGTGCCATGACCTTTCACATTTCACTGTAGTCTGGAGAGTATGTTGTGGTGCCATGACCTTTCACATTTCACTGTAGTCTGGAGAGTATGTTGTGGTGCCATGACCTTTCACATTTCACTGTAGTCTGGAGAGTATGTTGTGGTGCCATGACCTTTCACATTTCACTGTAGTCTGGAGAGTATGTTGTGGTGCCATGACCTTTCACATTTCACTGTAGTCTGGAGAGTATGTTGTGGTGCCATGACCTTTCACATTTCACTGTAGTCTGGAGAGTATGTTGTGGTGCCATGACCTTTCACATTTCACTGTAGTCTGGAGAGTATGTTGTGGTGCCATGACCTTTCACATTTCACTGTAGTCTGGAGAGTATGTTGTGGTGCCATGACCTTTCACTGTAGTCTGGAGAGTATGTTGTGGTGCCATGACCTTTCACATTTCATTGTAGTCTAGAGTATGTTGTTGGCCGTGTTTGAATGCATACTAGTGTTAAAATCTGCAGTGTGAAAGCTTGGCCACGTCTCCTTTGGGAAAGTGTCTCTGCTTGCTTATCTGTCTGTCTTGATGTTGGTATAATGATTAGTGAACTCTTGACCTCTGACCTCTAGGTGTCTGGAATATTTGCTGCGAAACGACGCTAACCCAGGGATCAGGGACAATCAGGGCTACAACGCAGTCCATTACGCGTCTGCGTACGGACACCGCCTCTGTCTGGAGCTGGTGAGTCAGAACCACAGGGGACTAGACGCCCTGCATTCACAGACCATTTTGTCTGCGTCCCAAATGGATGTAGGGCCCATAGGGCTCTGGTCAAACGTAATGCACTATATAGGGAATAGGGTGCCATTTGGGACAGACGTTGATATTCAGTAGGTTTTAAGGTGTGGTTGCATGTTTGTCGTGGCCGCATCGTCACTCTTGATGTTCTTTTTCCAGATTGCAAGTGAAACACCTTTAGATGTGGTAAGTACCAGTTGGTTACTTTTCCTCACACTAGCTTGTTTAAGATACGAATGCAACACCCCAGTATGTCTGCAGGGGCTGGTCACTGAGATTTACAACATGAAACATGCTACTAGACTAAACTTCAAAGTAAATATGTTACAAGTCTAAACTGGCCCGTCCTTGTCTTTCCCCAGCTAATGGAAACCTCAGGGACAGACATCCTGAACGACTCTGATGTCAGAGCTCCCATCAGCCCCCTACACTTAGCTGTGAGTAAAGCCTACCTGCTCCTGTAGGGGTCTCGCCACATGACAAATGGCACCCTCTTCCCTATTTAGTGCACTACTTTTGACCAGAACCTTATGGGCCCAGATCAAAAGTACTGCACTACATGGGAAATAGGGTGCTATCTGGGATGCAGGCATTGTGTTGTTTTTCCACGAAAAGTTGATTGTCCAGACACTCACACACCATGTTCCTATCTGTTCCTGATTAGTGTAAAATACATGCATATTTTGACACGGTGATGATGAGGATGATTTCCTTATTTTGCCATTTGAGTTAATCAACCTCCAACAGAGGAGTAGTAGTGTGTTTGTTTCTAAATCTCACGCTTGGCAGGGACCTTCGATGTTGATGCTGGGCGGGAGAAAAAATGGGCACCCGATTTGAGAGACACTGGTCTACTTTAGAGGTCTAGGACTGTTTCTGTTCAGGCATACCACTGGTCTACTATAGGACATTGATTATATTAAGAGTGTATATCTGTTCAGGCGCACCACTGGTCTACTATAGGACATTGATTATATTAGGAGTGTATATCTGTTCAGGCATACCACTGGTCTACTATAGGACATTGATTATATTAAGAGTGTATATCTGTTCAGGCATACCACTGGTCTACTATAGGACATTGATTATATTAAGAGTGTATATCTGTTCAGGCATACCACTGGTCTATCAATCAATCAATTTTATTTTATATAGCCCTTCTTACATCAGCTAATATCTCGAAGTGCTGTACAGAAACCCAGCCTAAAACCCCAAACAGCTAGTAATGCAGGTGTAGAAGCACGGTGGCTAGGAAAAACTCCCTAGAAAGGCGAAAACCTAGGAAGAAACCTAGAGAGGAACCAGGCTATGAGAGTCTACTATAGGACATTGATTATATTAAGAGTGTATATCTGTTCAGGCATACCACTGGTCTACTATAGGACATTGATTATATTAAGAGTGTATATCTGTTCAGGCATACCACTGGTCTACTATAGGACATTGATTATATTAAGAGTGTAGATCTGTTCAGGCGCACCACTGGTCTACTATAGGACATTGATTATATTAGGAGTGTATATCTGTTCAGGCATACCACCGGTCTACTTTAGGACATTGATTATATTAGGAGTGTATATCTGTTCAGGCATACCACTGGTCTACTATAGGACATTGATTATATTAGGAGTGTATATCTGTTCAGGCATACCACTGGTCTACTATAGGACATTGATTATATTAGGAGTGTATATCTGTTCTGGCATACCACTGGTCTACTATAGGACATTAATTATATTAAGAGTGTATATCTGTTCAGGCATACCGCTGGTCTACTATAGGACATTGATTATATTAGGAGTGTATATCTGTTCTGGCATACCACTGGTCTACTATAGGACATTGATTATATTAGGAGTGTATATCTGTTCAGGCATACCACTGCTCTACTATAGGACATTGATTATATTAGGAGTGTATATCTGTTCTGGCATACCACTGGTCTACTATAGGACATTGATTATATTAGGAGTGTATATCTGTTCAGGCATACCACCGGTCTACTTTAGGACATTGATTATATTAGGAGTGTATATCTGTTCAGGCATACCACTGGTCTACTATAGGACATTGATTATATTAGGAGTGTATATCTGTTCAGGCGTACCACTGGTCTACTATAGGACATTGATTATATTAGGAGTGTATATCTGTTCTGGCGTACCACTGGTCTACTATAGGACATTGATTATATTAGGAGTGTATATCTGTTCTGGCATACCACTGGTCTACTATAGGACATTGATTATATTAAGAGTGTATATCTGTTCAGGCATACCACTGGTCTACTATAGGACATTGATTATATTAGGAGTGTATATCTGTTCAGGCATACCACTGGTCTACTATAGGACATTGATTATATTAGGAGTGTATATCTGTTCAGGCATACCACTGGTCTACTATAGGACATTGATTATATTAGGAGTGTATATCTGTTCAGGCATACCACTGGTCTACTATAGGACATTGATTATATTAGAGTGTATATCTGTTCTGGCATACCACTGGTCTACTATAGGACATTGATTATATTAGGAGTGTATATCTGTTCAGGCATACCACTGGTCTACTATAGGACATTGATTATATTAGGAGTGTATATCTGTTCAGGCATACCACTGGTCTACTATAGGACATTGATTATATTAGAGTGTATATCTGTTCAGGCATTCCACTGGTCTACTATAGGACATTGATTATATTAGGAGTGTATATCTGTTCAGGCATACCACTGGTCTACTATAGGACATTGATTATATTAGGAGTGTATATCTGTTCAGGCGTACCACTGGTCTACTATAGGACATTGATTATATTAGGAGTGTATATCTGTTCAGGCATACCACTGGTCTACTATAGGACATTGATTATATTAGGAGTGTATATCTGTTCTGGCATACCACTGGTCTACTATAGGACATTGATTATATTAGGAGTGTATATCTGTTCAGGCATACCACTGGACTTTGCTTCAGACTGTGTGTTTGTTTCCATTCAGGCGTACCACGGCCACCACCATGCTATGGAGGTCCTGGTTCAGTCTCTGCTGGATCTAGACGTGAGGAACAGCCAGGGGCGCACCCCTCTGGACCTGGCTGCCTTTAAAGGCCATGTGGAATGTGTTGACGTCCTCATCAACCAGGTAGCCTCCATCCTGGTTGAAGACTTCACCCTGAAGAGGACCCCCATCCACGCTGCAGGTACGCATAGGATATCACGTAAGACCTAGAGATTCTGCAATTCAAAAGTTTTCCTTACCAAGATGGACATTTGTTTGGTCATGTTGCTAGGATGCCAATGTCCACTCTAGGGATATTATATAGCATAGTGTGAAAATGCCCACTACACACTGATCTAAGGTCATTTTTTGTCATTATTGCTGAGGATCTGGGGAGGGTAAGCTGATCCTAGATCAGTGCACAGGGGAACTTCTATCCAGAGCCAGGTACACAGCTAGCAGGTGAAAGGCTTCGAGGGCCTCAGCCCCACAATGTTTTATTATCTGCTGTGTTAACATCATGAGGATGTCATCTACCAATACCACTGTTCTAGAAATCTGTCTGTTCATGTGAAGGTAATAGTCGTCCAGCAATCAGCTCATATCCTCTCTGTTTAGCCTCCTCTAGCTACCAACGGTCAATAATCTCACATTCTTATATCCTCTCTGTTTATCCTCCTCTAGCTACCAACGGTCAATCATCTCACATTCTTATATCCTCTCTGTTTATCCTCCTCTAGCTACCAACGGTGATTCGGAGTGTTTGCGTTTGCTGATTGGAAATGCTGACCTCCAGAGTGCAGTGGACGTTCAAGACGGGAATGGACAGTAAGTCAATTGGGCTTTGGATACAATTCCTGAAATAAAGAGATTTTGACACTAGGTCTACGTCCCAAATGGCACCCTATGCCCTACTTGGTGCACTACTTTAAACCAGAACCCTATGGGCTCAGGTCAAAATTAGTGTACCATATAGGGAATAGGTTGCCATTTGGGACTCAACCTGGTTATTACCAGTTTGTAATATGACCTTGTTGTCTTGTGTATCAGAACCCCTCTGATGCTGTCGGTGCTGAGCGGACACACAGACTGTTTGTACTCACTGCTCAACAAGGGAGCCAGCGTAGAAGCCAAAGACAAGTGGGGCAGAACAGCGCTACACAGAGGGGTGAGGAGGAGAGCTGGCTGTATACGCTCACACACAGAAAGAGACGGGGAGGCTCAAATATACATATTATCTTCAGAAAAGTAGTTGTCCATGGGTAGTGGTGTATTCATCCCTGTAGGGGGACCTGCCTCCAGACATCATTTGTAATAATTGATGATTCATTATTATATAATTGATTATTAGTTATTTCAAATCCATTCTTGTCTCCCGGCCCTTCCTCCCAGGCGGTGACGGGTCATGAGGAGTGTGTGGAGGCCCTGCTGCAGCACAGCGCCAGCTTCCTGGTTCGGGACTGTAAGGGGCGAACCCCTGTCCACCTGGCGGCGGCATCCGGACACATCGGGGTGCTGGGGGGCTCCTACACGCCGCCCAGTCAGTGGAGACCCTCCCCGTCATCACAGACAACCAGGGCTACACGCCACTACACTGGGCCTGCTACGACGGTACGTACTGGACTAACGGAACACTAGATCTTTTCTGATTTTCTCTCTTCAGCACCGTAAACATGTCCCTGAATTAGGCAGGCCATACAAGGCGGTACGTACTGACTAACTGGACTGTAGCTCTGTTCTCTCCTCCATGAAGTGTACACTCATTCACTCCCTCTTGTGGCTTGAAAAGCATTCGATTGGTGTGGACGGAGCCATGTGGGGGAATGAACAAGACTACAACAGAATTAGGGGTTATGACTCTCAGTGGAGGACCTTACACTGAAACAGGACTTTGTCAGGTATTGACATAGCATATGTTGTAGCTAAAACATCTTTTGTGACTTCACCATTGTCAGATGTGTAGCTTTCTCTGAGAGTATTGTTGTGGTCTGCAGCGACGTCATCCTTTTCCTGTATGAATCAATCTTCCACTAGGCCATGACACGTGTGTAGAGGTGCTGCTGGAACAGGAGGTTTTCCACAAGACCGAGGGCAACTCGTTCAGCCCCCTCCACTGAGCTGTGATCAATGACAACGAGGGGGCTGCAGAGATGCTGATTGACACTCTGGGGCCGGCCATTGTCAACGCCACTGACACCAAGAACCGGTAACTACAGCACATGACAAAGTCCTTTTCTTCTGGAGAATAATGTTGTCTTGGGAATAAAATGACCTCTGGGGTTGGATGAGGGATTGTAGATTACTTTTAATACATCTATTAGTGATTTTATATTTCTATGGTATAAACAGGGTTAATTGAACAAACTTGTTTATAACAGTCCTACATGATGTCGGTGAAATAAGTTTCCTCTCTCTCCAGGACCCCCCTGCATGCGGCGGCTTTCACGGACCACGTGGAGTGTCTTCAGCTGCTGCTAGGCCACAACGCCCAGGTCAACTCCCCCGATGCCTCCGGGAAGACCTCCCTCATGATGGCTGCTGAGAACGGACAAACCAACGCTGTCGGTACGCAGCCCCCTCTCCTCCGCTTTGCCTCGCCCAGCCGGTTTAAGTTCAACATGTCTGTTTTACATTTTAATAAGTCGCTTCATTTCCTAATTGAGTTTCTTTATGTTTCTCTGTCTGTGTCAGAGCTGTTGGTGAGCAGTGCCAAAGCAGAGCTCACCCTGCAGGATGCAGTCAAGAACACTGCTCTTCATCTGGCCTGCAGTAAGGTGAGCATCCCCACATGAAGATGACGTTCATCTGAACAGTTGGCTCTCTCTGGTTAAAATTTTGGTCTGACATGTTTGACTCTGGTTTTTAAAGGGGCATGAAACCAGTGCCTTGTTGATATTGGAGAAGATTACAGACAGGAACCTCATCAACTCGACTAACGCAGCCTTACAGACGTACGTATGGTTCAGCTGTATTAATTGGGCCAGAAGTATTAGAAGAAGTGCACTATATAGGGAATAGTCTGGCATTTGGAAGGTATCCTCATTTGCTGCTGGCTAATCTGACGGTACTTTCTCCTCAGGCCGTTACACGTTGCAGCCAGAAATGGTCTGACGGTGGTGGTTCAGGAGCTACTAGTGAAGGGTGCTAGCGTGCTCGCAGTCGATAAGAATGGTAAGATCCATAACGCTAACACCGTTTTCTTCTGTACTTCTCTTCTCAATGTGTCCACAAATGTTTCTCTCTAGTCCACTGCTTGGTTGTTGTCTTAACTTTGTATCATGTTTTTCACCAAAAGTGTTATAGTAAACTGTGATGCTCCTGAAGTGACCCTCTGCTGTTCTGTTTGAACCCCTCAGCTTACACGCCAGCCTTGGCCTGCGCCCCCAACAAAGACGTGGCGGACTCCCTGGCGCTGATCCTGGCCACCATGATGCCCGTGTCCCCCTGCAACCCGGCGCCCAGCCTGTCCTTCAGTGCCATTAACCACTACACCACCAGCCCCTCCAAGAGTGTGACCTTCGACAGCCTGCCCGTGCTGCGCAGCGAGCACAGCTCCTACTGCAGCTTCAACAACATCGGCCACCGCGAACACGATGGAGGCTTCTACAAGGATGAGGAACTCAACGACTCAGACTCAGAGACATACTGAGGGGGGTGGTGGTCGCTGCCCAGGAGGGGAGCCAAGGGCAGGCGGATGGACAGTGAAGTGGGGCAGAGGCCACAAACAAATACACACATACACACCGTTTCTTAAATCACCACAGCCAGCTTTGGGAGGGCACGAGCCGAGACAGTCCGCACAGGAGCCTTAAGAGTCCCGCAGATGGAGAGAGAGAAATGGAGGGAGGGAGGGAGAGGGGGAGGCACAACAGGCTGGCTGGCCACACTCATCCTCTCGTACCACCAGGTGTCCTTCCAGCAGATACTGGACTTCAGAGGAACTGCTGCTGCTATACCCCACCTTTACCTTTACCCACAAAGGTCCTAAACGGTAGAAACTGTCCAGCCAACAGACAGACGGACACCTTATGACGGCAATAACCTGTAGTCCAAGGGGATAGTAGCACTTCACTGAGTGAAAAACAGACATGGACCAAAAGATGTGGAAGAAGCCTTTTCAAAACCTGTTTTGACAGTAGAAATGGGATTGAGCGTTTTGGGCTGAGAAAAAACATAAGGAGTGATGTTTCATTTAAGTTTTATGAGAGTGATGGTCATGTTTATCCGCACACTAAGACAGTCAGAACGCACCTAGCCTCTTGTCTGTAATCCATGTGGGAGGAGGGGAAATCATTTATTTTTTATGAACAAACATTTTAATAAAATCATTCATGTCTTAAGCTCCTGACCCTCTGTGGGAACCAAAAAATCGTAGTATTTGCTCTCATGAGTAATTTCAAAGAATTTCCATCCCCAATGGCACCCTATCCCCTTTATAGTACACTACTTAAGACCAGGGCCCATAGGGTTCTGGTCAAAAGTAGTGTACTCTATAAAGAATAGGGTGCCATTTAGATCTGCAGTTTTGCATTTGTATGACAGGACTATTTACATTTGTGTTTTTAAACCTACCTGTCCTTTGCCCTCTAGAAAATATTTTAGAAAGAATACATGAATGAATAATTTACTTTCTTGTGATATTTATGTCATCATTTTGTGCCTTCTTTAGTTACTGAGGGGAGGTTAGGAGAGTAGAGGCAGCTGTATGAGCGAAAACAATGATGCACACTAAGTACTACAACGTTTGTGAAAAGCACTGATACTATTCCGAGGCAGAAAACATGCCTCCCTTGGAGAGGAGAAACACTGTAAACCAATGGTAGGACAGCAGCATTTAGATTATCTTCTGTTGAAAAAAAAATATATATATATTATTTGTCTTGGTCTTATAATCAATTTATTTTGACAGGTTTTGCTTGCTTTAACTTCTTCAAAAAAATGAAACCACTCAATCCTTTTATGTGATTGCTTGTTCAAACCCCCGTTTCTGTCTCTTTTTGAAAATCATTTTAACTGGAAATATGTACAATACACATGTTCGTCAAATCAGGATCAGGAGGTTCACAGGTTTTTTCGTGTCCTTTTTTTTCTTTAAAAGGATGAAACTAACATGTACATATGAAATAGTGACTGAATTCGAAACTCCCATGAATTCTTTCAGTATCTGAAGATTGCTGTATATTTTATGAGTAATAAAATAAAGAAATGAGTTGTGTTATTTAATAATGAACTATGGGTTATCTGTTTTATGTGACAACCGCAGTATCAATTTCTAGGTGACAGTGGTGCTAATCCCAAAAGAAAGGCTACATACAACAAGGAACAAGAAGTCTATTGGCAAAGTGATTAATATTTTTTATTTATTTATTTTTATTTCACCTTTATTTAACCAGGTAAGCCAGCTGAGAACAGGTTCTCATTTACAACTGCGACCTGGCCAAGATAAAGCAAAGCAGTGCAATAAAAACAACACAGTTACATATGGGGTAAAAAACATAAAGTCAAAAATACAACAGAAAATATATATACAGTGTGTGCAAATGTAGCAAGTTATGGAGGTAAGGCAATAAATAGGCTATGGTGCAAAATAATTACAATCGTATTAACACTGGAATGCTAGATGTGCAAGAGATTATGTGCAAATAGAGATACTGGGGTCCAAAAGAGCAAAATAAATAACAATATAGGGATGAGGTAGTTGGGTGGGCTAATTTCAGATGGGCTGTGTACAGGTGCAGTGATCGGTAAGGTGCTCTGACAACTGATGCTTAAAGTTATTGAGGGAGATAAGAGTCTCCAGCTTCAGAGATTTTTGCAATTCGTTCCAGTCATTGGCAGCAGAGAACTGGAAGGAATGGCGGCCAAAGGAGGTGTTGGCTTTGGGAATGACCAGTGAGATATATATTATTATAATATTGCATGTACCTTGGCCTAACGGTGTGGGTTATGTATTTTATTTTTCATGGCGTCCTCAACATTACAGTTTTAAGGGCAACAATAGCCTAAATTTGTTTACAGCTCGCAGGATTTCCATACGTGAGCTTTCAACAACACAGATTGTTGCATCAGCACGAGATCGAAAGTGCGTCAAATCTGTACAGCATTGTTACGTCATCACTGATAAACGTTGAAACTGATCAAAAACCGCTGGAGCAGTTCAGTCTAATCCTCCCTAGTGCAGCACTAGTAGTGCTGGAGGATTGCGTTAGTTTTCGCTCTGGATGCGCGTTCATTTTGGCAAGGAAATGTGCTGATTTTGCAAGGAGATGGAGAATAAAGAGTTCAAGGTAGACATGTTATTTATTTTTAAATCTTCAATTATATTAATTACTGTGGATTAAATATTGTTTAACAAATGAAATAATGTGCTATTCATGCTGTAATATCAAACTAGAAAGTATATGGCCGGGGAGTCATGAGAGTTGGCTAAAGGTACAGTAGGGTCAAATGGGGGTCAAAGGTTATGACAGCACCTTCATAAATTCGTCCAAAATGGCACCCTATTCCCTATGTAGGCTAGTGTACTACTTTTGACCAGGAGCCATAGAAGGGTTGGCTGACGAAAATGATGCTCGCGCATCGATGGCCGGAAGTCGTGTATCTTGTTATGATTCTGAACCTCAGCTAACAACAAGCTGCCATGTGGGGAATCGTAGCTCTGTGGCATGTTTCAGCTCGTTGTATGGTGTTATTGATACCATGTCTTGTTTTGAGGTGTTTTGACTGATATCATGTCTATGCAATGACTATAATTCGCTACCTAGCTAACCAACAACAACTGTAACAATGTATTTGATACGAGTTCATTGTTCAAATGTATTTATGTTTGCATTAAACATTTAGAGACTAAATATAGTTTACATGTTGTCAACAGTCTAAGTCAAACCCTGTCTATTTTGCCCCATAGTTGCATGCCAGTTTTGTTGCTTAACAACCAACCCCTCTATAGAGTCCCACAGTGGTTGTGTGATAATACCCATAAAATCTAGCGGTCAAACAGGGAAATGGTTCCAATCGTTTTTCCACCATTCATTTTCCCCATAGGCGATTTTAGAAACACATAAAATAAGGGCTGTATTTCGTGTAGGCTTACCCTGGCGTGACGTTTTTGTAACCTTGTAAATCTCTCTCGGACAAGTTGATGTATTTGATGTATTTTTCTATTACATGTATGACATTTCATTGAGATATTTTGTGTTTTAATGACGCAAAATTGAATTACAGCCTAACTCTGCTTTCTGTTGTCGCCATCAGGCTGCAGTGGTGACCTTCACTACCGTGACCCACAAGGATGAAACTTCCCAGACCAGCCTCACCCTCAGCAGGGGAAAGAGAAGCTACCCAGACCTACACACCTTTGTGCAGGACATGAAGGACGAGTAAGTTTCTCTTTGGCTTCCCCATGCATCCCCTAGATATGTTCCCTATCTCAATTGCATACTCCTCGTGTCCTCTCTTCTCAAAACCCATTGGATGAGAAAGCCAGAGGTCCCGCCCTTCTGACCTTCTCATCCAATGGGTTTTGAGAAGGAGGCGAGGAGATTGAGAGTCTCCCATAGTCTCGGGCCAATACAAAGGACTCAACGGACCAAATAACCAATCAGGGATGTCTGGGTGTGGCCTAGTTCCATAGAGGTCCATCCATAACTTAGTCTAAGATAATAGAGGTAATGTCCATCCATAACGTAATCTAAGATAATAGAGGTAATGTCCATCCATAACGTAATCTAAAATCATAGAGGTAATGTCCATCCATAACTTAGTCTAAGATAATAGAGGTAATGTCCATCCATAACGTAATCTAAGATAATAGAGGTAATGTCCATCCATAACGTAATCTAAAATCATAGAGGTAATGTCCATCCATAACGTAATCTAAAATCATAGAGGTAATGTCCATTTTATGTCCCGTTTTATATCAGTGCAGCCCCTTTAACAAACTAACTCTGTATGGTCTTTTAACATTGCAGATGAGCAGACATGAGTTTAGTGCCAAGTGCATGGATATTGTAGCATGGGTGATGGAGTCTACATCCACTGTGGTTGTTCCCGCCCTTGACCTCACCATGCAGATACAGCTCTCTGATTCGCCAAGCTCTTCTGGATCAGGAAGTAATGAGGCAGGAGAGGTGACCTCTCTTGGCCGCAGCGTCAGATTCAGCTGTAGTGGAGGACCCAGCATGTGCACCAGCGCCAGAACCGCCTACAGCACACGCACTCCCACGCCTTTCCCCTCCTCTCACAGGTACCTAGCCCTATCCCCTCCTCTCACAGGTACCTAGCCCTATCCCCTCCTCTCACAGGTACCTAGCCCTAATATTGAATTATCTTTACAATTTTTCACATATCAACTTGAAATCAGTGAGTAATATTTTTGTTTTGCTTTGAAATATTATATTGCTCATGTTTATGAACACATAACCCTAATGTCTATGCTTAATACTCTTTGATTTAGATTATGTCCCACATGGAACCCTATTTCCTATATATTGAACTACTTTGACCAGACTCCTATAGGCCTTGGTAAAAAGCAGTGCACTACATAGGGAATAGGTTGCCATCAAGGAGACACCCAGAGCTGAGCTAGGTAGGCCTACTGAACTGATGCCATGCATTTCATTTTGCTAATATTGAAGCATTTTCTTTTCCACAGGCACTATTGACCATGGGATCTGCAATGTCTATCTCACTCCGCGAGAAGGCAGTCCACTTCAAAGATGGGCCGGACACGGTGGGCCACTTCTTTAAATCCAGACCCGTAAGAGCGGCAAAGACAAGACCCTGAAGCGCTACTCGCCATGGAGGCGGATTGTGAAGAAGAAGGGCTCCAAGAAGGTGCAGGCCCACGAGAACATCAACCAAAACAACATCGCCCATCTGAGTAACGAGAACCTGGAGAAGTCCCAGTCCTCCTCCAACTTGTCCACCTTCACCCTGGAGAAGTCTCAATCCTGTGACAAGCTGTCCACCCAGTACCAGAGCACTCCAGCCATTGCCAACAGCTCCAACAACGCCGCCTCGTCGGTCGAGAAGGCCCCCTTGACCAACTCCAACACGGCCCCCGACACGCCCCAGACGGTTATCGCCCAGGACCTCGACACGCCCAAGAGGCTGGTGATGGTCCACGCTACAACCGGCGAGCTGCTGCGCTGCCTGGGTGAGTTCCTGTGCCGGCGCTGCTACCTGATCCAGGACATGTCTTTCATGGACCCGGCGCTGTGGCTGCGGGTGGTTGACCGTTATCTGCTGGACAACTGCTATCAGAACCAGAGCTGCATTAACCCGGCCATGGTGGTCTTCCTCTACATGCTGTGCCGCGAGGCGGTCTCCTCCGAGGTGGCCACCTTGCATGAGCTGCATGCCGTGCTGCTTACCTGCCTCTACACGACCTGCTCCTACGTGGGCAACCAGATCTCCTACCCCCTGAGACCCTTCCTGGTGGAGACCTGCAGGCAGACCTTCTGGATCCGCTGCATGTCCATCACCAAGCTGATGAGTGGTAAGATGCTCCAGATGAACACAGACCCTAACTTCTTCTCCCAGATGTTTGCTGACCTGAAGAACGAGAGCCAGAAGGAGGAGAAGAAGAGCCGCCTGCTCAGCGGTGTGTACAGCACTCAGTGAGGGACCTAGGGTAGAGGGGCCAGGGGAGGGGAGGGGCCTACTATAGCCTGACATTTCAAAATGGGAGGGAAGAGGATTGGTTCAGTGAATGGGTAGAGGGTGAGCTTTGATGGGAAAATATGATTTATAGATTTTAAGGGTTAATATGAGGGTTAATTTGGCTTGAAAGAGAACACAAATCGGTAGGTATGAATGTGTAGAGGACTGAGGCTGTAGCTTACTATCTACTGTACCAGCTGACTGTCTGACGTGTGCACTGCCTACCACGGGAGGATTGGAGGCACACGAGTGACTGTGCTAGTGCTCACATCACACAGGCTGCAGCCTACCAGCCTACTGTTCTGACTGTGTGAGATGTGCACTTTCTACCACGGGAGGGAAGGAGGCACCCTTGTGTGAGTGGGCTAGTGCTCAGATTATGGTTGAACAGACAAGCTGCAACCCTGCCGCTTTAGACTGTGAAGTGAACACCCATGTTCCCCCACAGCAAGCACAGGACTGGACAGTTCTGGGGGACAGGGGTTCGTTTGAGGACCATTGGTTCTGATGAACTTGAACGAACAGTGTGACTGTTTTGGAATAAAATGCTATTATATTCTCTTAAACATCCAGTGTTGTGTCCTTATTATTTTACAATTGATATTTTCCATGTCATTTTGAGATCTTGGTGGAGATAATACTTTACCAGTGGTGGAAAAAGTACCCAATTCAGTAAAACTTGAGTAAAAGTAAAGAAAATGACTCAAGTAAAAGTGAAAGTCACCCAGTAAAATACTACTTCAGTAAAAGTCTAAAAGTATCTGGTTTTAAATGTACTTAAGTATCAAAAGTGAAAGCAAAGGCTATATATCAAATTCCTTATATTATGCTAATTGCCTTTATTTTTATTTATTTATGGGAATCCAGGGACACAGTTCAACAATATTTTACAAACCAGATCAGAGGCAGTAGGGATGCATTTTTCTTAATAAGTACATGAATTTGACCGTTTTGCTGTCCTGCCTGAGCATTAGAAATGTAACGAGCACATATTTTATTTCAGAATGTAGTCAAGATGAAGTAAAAGTTGTAAAAAATATAAAAACTCAAGTAAAGTACAGATACCTCAAAGTAGTACTTCAAAGTATTTTTACTTAGTTACTTTACACCACTGTACTTTACTAATGATTAGTAAATGTTTTATAAGGGTCTATATTAAACATCTAATAAATTATCCAATAATTCATTTGAAAATGTATAAATAACTATGTATAGCTTACTAACATTTGCAAATGTAGAAACAGCAATTAGTAAATAGTGAGAACTGTTTATAATAGCCTTAGAAATGATCTATTACTGGACATTATTATAAAGTGTGAATCAAACATTTGATGAGATTATTTTGAACAATAATTTCAATTGCCCATCCCTAACACCAGTGGACAGACAGACATTAATACACACATTCCTGTACCTGGTCGAAGTTGTCCAGAGCAGCATGAAGGTTGGCATGCATGCCAGTGGGAGGCTCGTTGGTGATCTTGATGGCATTCTCCAGGATGCCCTGAGTGAGGAGAGGAGAACAAACACACTTTTAAATTAGGAAAACACACCGTGTTATTATAAATGCATGTGTGTGTATGTGTGTGTGTGTGTGTGTACCTGAGGGATGATGTGCTCCTGTGGTGTGGGGGTAGGCTCAGCACTCAAACACTCTGTAGTCCTGGTGACTGCCCTCACAGCAGCGTTCCAGAAGCTTCTCCAACGACCCCAGCCAGCAAGCCACCAGGTATATATTCTGACAGAGATGAATGAATGAATGAATGAATGAATGAATGAATGAATGGATGGATGGATGGATGGATGGATGAATGGATGAATGGATGGATGGATGAACAAATGTAAGCGCGAACAAACTAATAAATTGATTAATGAAACAATGAATGGATGGAAGGATGGATGGATGCAATGATGAATTAATGAATTATGTTTTATGTACAGTATATAGCAGGATAGCCATACCTGTGAAATGACCCAGTGTCCCTCCTTAGCAGCCATCTCCATGGCGACCTCAGCCACAGCCTCCTGACCCTGAACCAAAGACACATTGTGGAGTTTCCCCAGGTCTATGGTGAACCCCAACTTCCTGCCTGTTACCATGGAAACAATATTTTCTCAGTGTGTGTGTGTGTGTCATATTCATGCAGATTTACAGTGATCTTTACATTACAAAATTAGTTGTCTTAGTGTTACCCAGTGACTCCACGTCTTACAGAGGGTCTACTCCAGGAGACAGGATGAAGAATACAGGCGAGGCAGGTCCACTCTCTCTGAAGGACTTAGCAAACTCTGTCTTCCTCCCCTCTGTATACTTCACCCCCAACTTCTCCTCCACAAAGTTCCTACAGACAGAAAGAGAGTGCGCGAGAGCGAGGGGAGGGTATGTGGAGGGAGATTGATCGTCATTATAATTTGCCAGGGACATATAAAAGATGGGGATGGAAGGAGAGAAGAGGAGAGGGAGAGAAGAGGAGAGGGAGAGAAGACTGAGACTGTGGGAGGAGAGATTGATGGAGAGGTCCAATGTCACCCCTGTGAGTAGCCTACATATTTGCCGGGTTTCAAAGACCATGATGCTTCATTCATAAACATTTTCTATTTGTTTTACAACCTTATTTGAGATTTAGATATTAGAAACAGTCATGTTGTATGGAGTCAAAGCCCCGCATCCCTAGAGTAACAACACATTTATAGTGTGGTTAATGATGACATCTGGGTTGTGTTCAACTGCCCCCCCCCATCTCTTTTTCTCTTTCAGTTCTTCTCCCCCATAGCATCAGGCATCAGCTCGGAGTCGTTCTTCCGTTCTCAGTCTCAGGAGTCAAACAGCGCCAAGATATCCTGCCTCATCAGAGACCTCAGCAACGGAGGGAGAGGGGGATGGAGGGAGGGATAGACAGGGGGATAGGTGGGTTCCAGTCCATGATTAGGGGCTTCTCAATCAGTCTTGGGGAGGAGGATGGGGATGGAGGGATAGAGGTAACCTGGGGGGAGAGAGTGAAGGAGAGGGGGACGGAGGGAGGGATAGAAGGGGGTCGGCTGGAGCTAGGGGAAGGGGGGAGGCTACAAATCATGCTAAAGGGGTTCCAGGGTGGGATTGGAGAGGTAGATGGGGAGACAGAGAGGGAGGAGAGGGGATGGGGGAGACTGGGAGACAAGAGGGATGGAGGGAGGTAACGAAGGAGGAGAGGGTGGTGGAGGGGGGAGTGTGGAGGGAGGGAGGATGCAGTCAATGTTTAGGGAGCTGAGTGGGGGGGAGTATGGTTGGGTTTGGGGATATGCACTCTCTGGATGATATTGGGGGGGATAGAGAGGATAGGGGACATGGATATGAATATGAACATGGGGGTGGTAGGGGTCAGGGGTGACATGGCTAATGTTGGGGTCATAAGTCATAAGGTCAGGAGTGAGTTAGGGGTCAGAGGTCAGGGGGTGAAGTCGGGGGTACAGGTGGGCATGCGGACAACATCCAATCAGAACTCTTCTAAGACCTGCAGCCTACGACAGGGAACCAAAATCAATATGGCCGCCAACACCGCGACGCTGGACATGAACATGATGGACCTGGGCTGGTCTGACGACGACAGTGACTAGGAGAACACACAAACACTATTTTGTTTCTGTTATGTCATTTTCTTTTTTAATTGAAGCCAAACGTATACACGCCCCTGTGTGTGAGGACTGTAGGGGATAATAGTGAAGAATTATGAGCAGTGTTGATTTCATTTTACATTTACATTTTAGTCATTTAGCAGACGCTCTTATCCAGAGCGACTTACAAGAGCAATTAGGGTTAAGTGCCTTGCTCAAGGGCACATCGACAGATTTTTCACCTAGTCGGCTCGGGGATTAGAACTAGCGACCTTTCGGTTACTGGCACAACGCTCTTACCCACTAAGCTACCTGCCGCCCTATTTCCTCCTGCTAAGACCATCTCCGGTGACCTTCTCCCCTACCTCACCTCGCTGATCAACTCATCCTTGACCGCTGGCCATGTCCCTTCCGTCTTCAAGAGAGCGAGAGTTGCTCCCCTTCTCAAAAAACCAACACTCGATCCCACTGATGTCAACAACTACAGATCAGTATCCCTTCTTTCTTTTCTTTCCAAAACTATTGAGCGTGCCGTCTTTAGCCAACTCTCTTGCTATCTCTCTCAGAATGACCTTCTTGATCCAAACCAGTCAGGTTTCAGGACTGGTCATTCAACTGAGACTGCTCTTCTCTGTGTCACGGAGGCTCTCCGCACTGCTAAAGCTAACTCTCTCTCCTCTGCTCTTGTCCTTCTAGACCTGTCTGCTGCCTTTGATACTGTAAACCATCAGATCCTCCTCTCTACCCTCTCCGAGCTGGGCATCTCCGGCGCGGCTCACTCCTGGATTGCGTCCTACCTGACCGGTCGCTCCTACCAAGTGGCGTGGCGAGAAGCTGTCTCCGCACCACGTGCTCTCACCACTGGTGTCCCCCAGGGCTCAGTTCTAGGCCCTCTCCTTTTCTCCCTATACACCAAGTCACTTGGCTCTGTCATATCCTCACATGGCCTCTCCTATCATTGCTACGCTGACGATACACAACTAATCTTCTCCTTTCCCCCTTCTGATAACCAGGTGGCGAATCGCATCTCTGCATGTCTGGCAGACATATCAGTATGGATGACGGATCACCACCTCAAGCTGAACCCTGGCAAGACGGAGCTGCTCTTCCTCCCGGGGAAGGACTGCCCGTTCCATGATCTCGCCATCACGGTTGACAACTCCGTTGTGTCCTCCTCCCAGAGTGCGAAGAGCCTTGGCGTGACCCTGGACAACACCCTGTCGTTCTCCGCTAACATCAAGGCGGTGACCCGCTCCTGCAGGTTCATGCTCTACAACATTCGGAGAGTACGACCCTGCCTTACACAGGAAGCGGCACAGGTCCTAATCCAGGCACTTGTCATCTCCCGTCTGGATTACTGCAACTCGCTGTTGGCTGGCCTCCCTGCCTGTGCCATTAAACCCCTACAACTCATCCAGAATGCCGCAGCCCGTCTGGTGTTCAACCTTCCCAAGTTCTCTCACGTCACCCCCCTCCTACGCACACTCCACTGGCTTCCAGTTGAAGCTCGCATCCGTTACAAGACCATGGTGCTTGCCTATGGAGCAGTGAGGGGAACGGCACCTCTGTACCTTCGGGCTCTGATCAGTCCCTACACCCAAATGAGGGCATTGCGTTCATCCACCTCTGGCCTGCTGGCTCCCCTTCCTCTGCGGAAGCATAGTTCCCACTCAGCCCAGTCAAAACTGTTCGCTGCTCTGGCACCCCAATGGTGGAACAAGCTCCCTCACGACGCCAGGACAGCGGAGTCACTCACCACCTTCCGGAGACATTTGAAACCCCACCTCTTTAAGGAATACCTGGGATAGGATAAAGTAATCCTTCTACCCCCCAAAAAAAAAAATTGTAAAGTGGTTATCCCACTGGCTATAGGGTGAATGCACCAATTTATGAGTCGCTCTGGATAAGAGCGTCTGCTAAATGACGTAAATGTGCCCTTGAGCAAGGCACTTAACCCTAATTGCTCCTGTAAGTCGCTCTGGATAAGAGCGTCTGCTAAATGACTAAAATGTAAATGTAATGTAAATGAGTTACTTGAGTTTATTTTTTAACACAAGGCAACAATCAGACAGACAAAAATACAAAATAATCATCTTTAGGCAAATTATAGTTCATCCAACAATAAAATAAATTAAAATGAATTACAAAATAGCTTAAATTAAAATAATTCCGGTAAATTCAAGTACTTATCAAATAAAATAATAATAATAAAAAAATAAGTACAAGTAACACACATTTCCAAACCTTTATACTTTTTTTACCAGGCAGAACTAGAATGAGGCAGCCCATAAACTCTCATAAACTGTGTATGTGTGTGTCTCCACAGTGACAGAACAACAGAAGGAAACACACAAACATTTCATACCAGGTATGCTGAACAGAAAACTGCACACCAGAAGGAAGCGGTCAACATAAAATAATCAATAGGTGTTGATTAGGCCTACTCAGTACCTTTGTATTGCATGGCAAGCAACAGCCCTTTTTCTGTGTGCCTAGAAATTAATAATCTGATCTGTGATTAGGCCACACTGCACATCTCACTGAGCAGAGGAAAAGAGCAGCAATACACATCAACTGAAAAAGCACCAGTCCATGATAGATGGCCAAATAAAACAATATTGCAGGCCTAGTATCCCAGAACACAAATTAAGCTGAATGCATGTTCTCTAAAAGGCATCAGAGGAGAGTGATGTAGTTGTAGATGGGGCATTATGTTTACTTCCAGCTCCAATATCTAACAAGAAAAGTCAGCAAAAAAAAAGTCACACTTGTCCCACCTCCCCAAGATAAGCAGCATAAAGCATGTATGATGTGTCTTTACAATGGAGTTATACATTAATAGCTCTGTGCTCTCTAGCACAACCATTACACAGTTAAGGGGATTACACGCTTTGCTCAAAAGCAGCTGAGAGAGGAGCAGCTTCCCCCATCTAGACTCCCACAGACAGACAACAGATTTGGCAGTATTCTAACCTTTAGGCTGACACTGGCCCTTTGACTGGTTGACTTCAGTCAACACTCCAGGAACTCTTTGGCACAGTAACATGAAAACCCTTTTATATTGAAGGCCCCACTGGGAGTTTGTGTGTGTGTGTCAAAACATGCAGAAACAAACTATTTCACCAAAGAATCGCTCAGTGATGTCACTATTAAGCTTCAACAGTAGCTGGCTCTCAAGGTTCTTGCTGTGAAGCTGTGATCGTTTAGCAGTGAACAGGAGTCCTGCATGACTGAAAAGTCTCTCACAGGCTGCAGATGCAGGAAGACCTGTGTTGACTTTGAGTGACAGCTTCTTGATGCGAGGAAAGGTGTGGAGTAGATCCATACCTGCAGGGGACAGACATGAAAGGTACCTCTCCAGCTCTCCTACTTGTGATTTTCCCAACTCCATGGATGCAAAGAAGTCGTCTTCATCAGAGAGGCCGCTGTTTGCGCTGGTGACATCATCCAAGTCGGTGTTGAGGTGATTTCTGATGTAGTCAAGGCCTGTGGGTTTTAGGGCAAGATAAATCGTTTTTCAAACGAATTAAGTCTGCACATTATTCTTACCCTTCTACTGTATAGGCTGTCAAGCTGCTGATGTTTGACATTAAAAGCTACCTGAGCTTCTAACTATATTGCCACCCTGTGGTTTGTCACTGACACACTATAATCCTAAATTACAGTAATATTATACAGAGTTATATAGGTCAATGTCTACTGGTTCACATTTGAATTGATAAACAATTATATTTACCAGCATTTAAGATGTTCTCCTCTGTGGTCCAGGATGTTCTGAATCTTGGTAGGAGTATTGCTGCTGCAATCAGCTCAGGCTCTTTCATGACGTCTCCAAAACGTTTCTGGATCCCTTGCTGCAGGGCATGAACAAGAGGTGTGCACATTTTGCAAGTTGACTCCAACCTCTTCAGCTTGTCCCGCAACTGGTAAGGTGTTGGCAGCAGGAGGCCCATATGCACAGATGATTCCCCTTGGAGGATATTAAGGACCATGGCAACAGGCTTTATCACAGCAGCATACTCGACCAAAAACCCAATTTCAGCTGGATTGAACCTATAAAAGATGTAACGATAAAAAAATTACTTATAGCTATTTCTGGTACAATGTGTTTATTATGCATTGTACATGTTAAATGCACAAATAAATAAAAATAAAATAAATTAGTTAAATTATTTCATTCAAGTCATCCACAATTGTCACACCACCATGCAAAGAAAACGTAGTTACTTGAGACAAGTGGAATCACCCATTAATCAGCAAGGCTTATTTATTTTTATTATTCTTTTAAAACAAAATATACATTTTGTCAACTTACATCTTTATCTTTAATGCTGTGCAGACATTGCGAATTGCTTGTTCTCCTTGCTCTCGGTGAAGGCGCACAATCCTTTCTACAGCGAGGAACAGGGAGCTCCAGCGTGTCTGATTGGGTCGGAGAAACAGCAGCTTGCATTCACGTTCCACTGTTTCATGAGCCATGGTTGACCTGCTGGTTTTATTCCAAAGAGCATGACACTTTGCAAAAGCAGACCGAGACAGCCTCTTGTAGGTTTCGTTTGCAGCTCCTCCTGCAGCAGTGGCATCAACTGTGGATATAAGATTGAGGAGATGGCATGTGTCACGGTTCAGACAGACGACCAGAGGACCACAATTGCGTCACACCAGAAAGTTTATTAAACTTAAGGGAAAAGGGAAGTAGGGAGTGAATGAAGGCTCCAGGGGTAACAGGGATCCCGTCCAATGTGCTGGGTCTGTGCCCCCCCCCAGTGGCAGCGATGCGTCCTATGAAGCCGGTGGTGGGTGGTCCAGAAGTCCTGGGGGGGGGAGACACAGACACAACAGGGCGGAATGAAACAAGGCAGCAGTACAGTTCAAGGGAAATCCAAAATACGTAGTAGCAAGGCAGAAGGCTGGTCAGAGTTACCGGGATAGAAGAGTAGTCAGGAGTCGTAATGGCAGAAGCAGGTCTGGATCTCCTGGGGCAGACGAGTATCCAAAAAATCAGGCAGGTCCGGGGTCACAAAACCAGGGTGAGCCAGAAGCGCGAGCAAACAGGTTCCGGGAGTGAGCTTTGCAGACGATCTGACACCGGAGAGCTGAAAGACAGGGCCTTAAATACTGGGAGAGGTAGTGGGTAATGCAGCGCAGCTGGCAGAGTAATTAGAGCAGAGCAGAGCAGGGACAGGTGGAGCTAGTTAGGCTGAGTAGAGAGAGTGGTGAGCAGAGTGGAAGAAAATTAAGGTGGTAACCCGGTGGAGTGAGAGGCTCATGACAGAACCCCCCAAGGGGACGGCCCCAGAAGTCCCAAGAGCAACACCACGCCGGGCGGGAGGAGGGGAGCCGGAGGAGGGCTAGAACTCCTCCGAACGGTCCCGAGTGAACGTCCTCATCCTCGGAGGAAGCCGGAGGGCCGTGGTCGGGAGATGGGACAGGTCCCGAGACAGGATCAGGCACAGGACAGGAAGCCGAGCGGGCAGGACGGTTAGGGACCCCTCTGGGGCGGCCCCTACGGATTGCAGGTTGATCAGGATGCCGTTGGTGGAAAGCGGTGATGAGAGTCCTATCCACAATCCGACTAGCTGGCACCCAGGTCCTTTCCTCAGGTCCATAGCCCTCCCAGTCAATGAGGTACTGGAGACCCCTACCCCTCCGTCTGGACCGAAGCAGGCGGCGGACGGTGTAAACCAGACCACCATCGACGAGCCGTGGAGGAGGAGGACAAGGCGCAGCAGGGACCAGCGGACTCTCATGGATGGGCTTAATCTTAGACACATGGAAAGTGGGGGTGCACCCTCAGGGAATTAGGCAGTTGGAGCCGGACAGCAGTTGGGCTAATCACTCTTATGATAGGGAATGGGCCAATGAACCGAGGTGCCAGCTTCTGCGACTCCACCCTGAGTGGCAGGTTCTTCGATGACAACCACACCCTTTGACCAACATGGTAGGTGGGAGCAGGAATTCTCCGACGGTTGGCCCCGGTAGTGTAGCTGGCAACGGATCTGAGGAGTGTGGCTCGGGCTTGTGACCAGGTGCGGCGACATCGACGGGCAAAAGCAAGTGCAGATGGGCAAGTAACCTCCTCTTCCTGGCTGGCAAATAGAGGAGGCTGGTATCCATAAACACATTGGAAAGGGGACATACCGATGGCAGAGCAGGTCAGAGAATTGTGTGCGTACTCCACCCATGTCAATTGCTGCGACCAGGAGTGGGGGTTGCGTGAAGTCATGCATCGCAGTGCCTTCTCGAGCTCCTGATTAGCCCGCTCTGACTGCCCATTGGATTGGGGATGGAATCCGGAAGTCAGACTGACTGTGGCTCCCAGCAGGTGACAGAACTCCTTCCAAAAGCGGAGGAGAATTGTGGACCACGGTCAGAAACTACATCCTTTGGCAGTCCGTGGATCCGGAAGACGTGTTCCAGGACCACCTGGGCGGTCTCCTTGGCGGTTGGGGAGCTTGGGGAGGGGAATGAAGTGTGCCATCTTGCTGAAACGGTCAACTATGGTGAGAATGACGGTCATGCCACTTGAAGGGGGCAGCCCCGTGACAAAGTCAAGGGCGATGTGAGACCAGGGACGTCTGGGCACAGGCAGGGGCTGCAGCAATCCGGCTGGGGGGCTGGCAGGACGACTTGTGTTGGTTGCAGATGGGGCAGGCTTGGACGAATTCCCGTACATCCTTCCTCAGAGAGGGCCACCAGAACCTCTGGGCGAGCAGGTTGTAAGTGCGGGTGGAGCCAGGGTGACAAGCTAGGCGGGAGTCATGTCCCCACTGAACGACCTGGGACCTCAGGTCTTCGGGGACAAAAAGGCGGTCAGCTGGGCAAGTGCTGGGACCTGGCTGGTTACGGAGAGCCTCCAGCACCTGTTCCTCAACAGCCCAGGTCAGAGCTGCAACGATGCAGGGACTTGGCAGAATCGACACAGGGTCCTTGGAGGGGGTGTCATCCTTCTGGAATTGACGGGAGAGGGCGTCTGGCTTGGTGTTGCGTGATCCAGGCCGGTATGACAGAGTGAAATTAAACCTGGTGAAGAACAGGCCCAGCGGGACTGCTCTGGAGTTCAACCGTTTGGCCGTGCGGATGTACTCCAAGTTCTTGTGATCGGGTCCAAACGAGAAATGGAATGGTGGACCCCTCCAGCCAGTGACGCCACTCCTCCAAGGCAAGCTTCACAGCCAGCAGCTCACGGTTCCCTATGTCGTAATTGCACTCAGAGGGGGACAACCGACGTGAGAAAAAGGCACAGGGATGGAGCTTCCTATCCTCCGCAGCCCACTGAGAAATCACAGCACCAACTCCCACATCCGAGGCGTCCACCTCCACAATGAATTGCCGGTCCACATCAGGCATCTGGAGGATGGGAGCGGAGGTGAACCTCACCTTGAGGGTACTGAAGGCTTTGTCGGCTGCTGGGGTCCAGGTGAAGGGTTGCTTGGTGCTGGTTAGAGCAGTGAGAGGGGCAGCAACGGTACTGTAGTTCCGGATAAACTTTCTATAGAAGTTAGCAAACCCCAGAAACTGTTGCAGCTTCTTTCTGTTCTCCGGAACTGGCCATGAAGTGACTGCTGATACTTTGGCAGGATCCATTTGGATACTTCCCTCTGCCACTATGTACCCCAGGAAGGCCACTGTCTTGACGTGAAACTCACATTTCTCTGCCTTGGCGTAGAGGGAATTCTCCAGAAGACGATGAAGGACTTGCTGGACATGGCGGGTGTGTTCAGACAGGTTTCTGGAGTAGATTAAGATGTCATCCAGGTAAACGAAGACAAACTTGTTTAACATGTCCCGCAGTACATCATTCACTAGAGCCTGGAACACAGCAGGAGCATTGGTGAGGCCAAAAGGCATAACCAGATACTCGTAGTGGCCTGTTGGTGTATTGAATGCGGTTTTCCATTCATCTCCCTCCCGGATCCGCACTAGGTGGTAAGCGTTTCTGAGATCCAACTTAGTAAAAACAGTGGCTCCCTGGAGCAACTCAAAAGCCGAGGTGAGCAGAGGCAGAGGGTAACGGTTTTTCACTGTGATGTCGTTGAGTCCCCTGTAGTCGATGCAGGGGCGAAGAGATCCGTCCTTCTTCCCCACAAAGAAGAAGCCAGCACCAGCAGGAGATGAAGATGAACGGATTAATCCTGCGGACAGAGAGCCATTGATGTAGTCCTCCATGGACTTTCTTTCAGGAGCAGACAACGAATAAAGACGACCCTTTGGAGGGGCTGTTCCAGGGAGGAGGTCGATGGCACAGTCGTACGGTCGGTGAGGGGGCAGAGATGTGGCTCTAGCTTTGTTAAACACCTCTCTGAGACCATGGTAGCATTCTGGGACATTGGAGAGGTCAGGAGCGGAGTTAGTAGGTACTGGCCGAGGGGGGTAGTGCGGCAGCAAGCAGGCAGGTTCGGTGGCAGTCCTCTCCCCACTCCCTGATCACCCCGGTCACCCAGTCGAGCTGAGGGTTGTGCCGGGCGGAGCCATGGGTAACCCAGGATGAGGGGTTGGCCTGGAGAGGGGAGCAGGTGAAACTGGATAGTTTCTTGATGGTTTCGGACAGACCCATCGAGACCGGGGCCGTGACATGAGTGACCGATCCGAGTAAGTGTCCGTCCAGTGCCCGGGCAGGAATAGGAGGTGTCAAACGGAGGTTCTCCAGTCCCAGTTGGCGTGCCAGCTTGATGTCCATTATGTTGGCTTCGGCGCCAGAATCCACCAGAGCAGCCAGGGTGTGAGTTGAGTCAGAGAGGCGGAGGTGAACTTGCAGCAGGGGTTTGCGGTCGGAGGACTGGATGGTCATTGAACTCAACCGGACTCCCCTATGCCCGGTGAGCTTCGGCCCTTTAAAGGGCAGGTTACCACACGATGTCCATCACCTCCACAATAGAGGCAGAGGTTTGAGGTGAAGCGTCGCTGGCGCTCTGCAGGAGTGAGAGAGGCTCGCCCAATCTCCATAGACTCAGACTGATCAAGCTGACCTGGGTGAGTGGCAGTAGATGACAGGAGCCCAGTCGGATCTCTCCGAATGCCGGTAGTAGGTGGACCTTGGCGCCCCCTCTCACGACGACGGGTCTGTATTCTTCTGTCGATCCTGACAGTCAGTGCGATGGCTTCATCAAGAGTGGAAGGCAGTTCATGGGAGACCAACTCGTCCCTTGATATAGTCAGCCAAACTATGGAAGAACGCGTCCACCAACGATGGTGTGTTCCAAGAACTTCGCTCTAGCCAGGGTTCGGAAGTCGATGGAATGGTCTGCGACTGTACGTCTGCCTTGTCGAATACTGAACAGTTCACGAGACGCCTCTGCGGTTGGTGAATCCAGGTCAAACACCTTCAGCATCTCCTCAGCAAACAGGTCGAAGGTTGCACATGCGGGGGGTTTGACGTTCGAACTCTGCTGTTCCCCAGAGTCGAGCTCGGCCCGTCAGGTGAGTGATGGCATACCCAACTTTAGCCCCCTCCGTGGCGAAGGTCCTTGGCTGCAAGGAGAACTGAAGTCGGCAGCTAGTCAGGAATGGCCGGACCTGGGTTGAATCGGCCGTTGAACCGCTCGGGGTTTCCAATCTTGGGTTCCGGAGCAGCGGCTGCAATGACCGGGGCAGGTAACTCGGGGGCAGGGCTGGTGGGCAGACTGGCTGGGGTCAGGTTGGTGAGGAGTTGAATGATCATGGCGAGTTGTTGTTGCTGCTGCTGGAACTGCTGCTCATGCTCATCGGTTTCCATGTCGGGGAAAGTGTGCGCTGAGTCCATAATGGTCAGATCGTACTGTCACGGTTCAGACAGACGACCAGAGGACCACAATTGCGTCACACCAGAAAGTTTATTAAACTTAAGGGAAAGGGAAGTAGGGAGTGAATGAAGGCTCCAGGGGTAACAGGGATCCCGTCCAATGTGCTGGGTCTGTGCCCCCCAGTGGCAGCGATCGTCCCTATGAAGCCGGTGGTGGGTGGTCCAGAAGTCCTGGGGGGGAGACACAGACACAACAGGCGGAATGAAACAAGGCAGCAGTACAGTTCAAGGGAAATCCAAAATACGTAGTAGCAAGGCAGAAGGCTGGTCAGAGTTACCGGGATAGAAGAGTAGTCAGGAGTCGTAATGGCAGAAGCAGGTCTGGATCTCCTGGGGCAGACGAGTATCCAAAAATCAGGCAGGTCCGGGGTCACAAAACCAGGGTGAGCCAGAAGCGCGAGCAAACAGGTTCCGGGAGTGAGCTTTGCAGACGATCTGACACCGGAGAGCTGAAAGACAGGGCCTTAAATACTGGGAGAGGTAGTGGGTAATGCAGCGCAGCTGGCAGAGTAATTAGAGCAGAGCAGAGCAGGGACAGGTGGAGCTAGTTAGGCTGAGTAGAGAGAGTGGTGAGCAGAGTGGAAGAAAATTAAGGTGGTAACCCGGTGGAGTGAGAGGCTCATGACAGGCATGCACACTTTTGGTGCCTTGGAAGTTGGTACTCAAGGCCTGTGTTGTCATCCAGAATAGCAGACACATCTTGACACTCAACCTCTGACTCACTCTGATCTTCTGTTGCATCATCAAGGGTGGAGTCACTCTCCTCTTGTGCATTGATGGCTTCCTCCTTTTTCTCCTCACCATATAATCGAAAGGCCTTCAGGAAATTTGAGCCACTGTCTGTTGTCGCCATGGTCACTTTTTCCCTGATGTGGTACTCAGAATGTATTTCCTCTAATGCAGCAGCACGGACATCAAACGTGTGCGAGCCTTTGACAGGTCTACAAGCCAATGCAGCGGAGTGCCTCTCCAGTGAGGTGTTGTCTATCCAGTGCCAGGTGACACCTAAGTAGCTACGTTGTCTGGCAGACCAGCAGTCTGTTGTGGTAGCAACATAGTTCACAGCACTCAGCTTTTTGATGATTATGCTCTTCTTGTGTTTTGCAGCTTCTTGTATTCTTGTGCATAACGTTTTCCTTGTCATTACTGTTTGAGGTTGCAAGGTTTCTATCAAAGTCTTGAAGGATGGCGTCTCAACCACAGAAAATGGTTGGTTGGCCTCACATACAAAATTTAGCACCAGCTTGTCAAGCGTTGCTTGTGTTACCCGTCCTGGGGCAGCGAAGGCTGTGATTTTTGCATTTTTCACAAGAGTATCACTGGAAGAGGAGGACTTACGCTTTCTGTGGTTCTCTAGTAAGTCTGTGTACTTTGCCAGTTTGTTGGGGAGAACCCTCTGTGGATTAAAAAAAATCTGTAATTTTCATCATGCACGTCAACTATGACAGACAAATTGAGAAATTTGTTTCCAGAAAATCACATTGTAGGATTTTTTATGAATTTATTTGCAAATTATGGTGGAAAATAAGTATTTGGTCACCTACAAACAAGCAAGATTTCTGGCTCTCACAGACCTGTAACTTCTTCTTTAAGAGGCTCCCCTGTCCTCCACTCGTTACCTGTATTAATGGCACCTGTTTGAACTTGTTATCAGTATAAAAGACACCTGTCCACAACCTCAAACAGTCACACTCCAAACTCCACTATGGCCAAGACCAAAGAGCTGTCAAAGGAACCAGAAACAAAATTGTAGACCTGCACCAGGCTGGGAAGACTGAATCTGCAATAGGTAAGCAGCTTGGTTTGAAGAAATCAACTGTGGGAGCAATTATTATGAAATGGAAGACATACAAGACCACTGATAATCTCCCTCGATCTGGGGCTCCACGCAAGATCTCACCCCGTGGGGTCAAAATGATCACAAGAACGGTGAGCAAAAATCCCAGAACCACACGGGGGGACTTAGTGAATGACCTGCAGAGAGCTGGGACCAAAGTAACAAAGCCTACCATCAGTAACACACTACGCCGCCAGGGACTCAAATCCTGCAGTGCCAGACGTGTCCCCCTGCTTAAGCCAGTACATGTCCAGGCCCGTCTGAAGTTTGCTAGAGTGCATTTGGATGATCCAGAAGAGGATTGGGAGAATGTCATATTGTCAGATGAAACCAATATAGAAGTTTTTGGTAAAAACTCAACTCGTCGTGTTTGTAGGACAAAGAATGCTGAGTTGCATCCAAAGAACACCATACCTACTGTGAAGCATGGGGGTGGAAACATCATGCTTTGGGGCTGTTTTTCTGCAAAGGGACCAGGACGACTGATCCGTGTAAAGGAAAGAATGAATGGGGCCATGTATCGTGAGATTTTGAGTGAAAACCTCCTTCCATCAGCAAGGGCATTGAAGATGAAACGTGGCTGGGTCTTTCAGCATGACAATGATCCCAAACACACCGCCCGGGCAACAAAGGAGTGGCTTCGTAAGAAGCATTTCAAGGTCCTGGAGTGGCCTAGCCAGTCTCCAGATCTCAACCCCATAGAAAATCTTTGGAGGGAGTTGAAAGTCCGTGTTGCCCAGCGACAGCCCCAAAACATCACTGCTCTGGAGGAGATCTGCATGGAGGAATGGGCCAAAATACCAGCAACAGTGTGTGAAAACCTTGTGAAGACTTACAGAAAATGTTTGACCTGTGTCATTGCCAACAAAGTGTTTATAACAAAGTATTGAGAAACTTTTGTTATTGACCAAATACTTATTTTCCACCATAATTTGCAAATAAATTTATTAAAAATCCTGCAATGTGATTTTCTGGAAAAAAAAATCTCATTTTGTCTGTCATAGTTGACGTGTACCTATGATGAAAATTACAGGCCTCTCTCATCTTTTTAAGTGGGAGAACTTGCACAATTGGTGGCTGACTAAATACTTTTTTTCCCCCACTCTATATTACTTTGGTCATTTTTCCTTTAACCCATTAATGTTGTAGGTGCGCCTTTTTTCAACAGTTCCCAATAGAAATCTGTACCGCACCTGCTGCTATTTCAACCTCTAAATGGCCGCCTATGAAAAGCCAAGTGACATTTACTCCTGATGTACCGACTGTACCGACTCACCTGTTGCAACCTCTACAACCACTGTGCTTATTATTTGACCCTGCTGGTCTTCTATGAACGTTTGAACATCTTGGAGAGAAATGTGCCCCTAATGGCCACGTACTGTTGTAATCTCCACCCGGCACAGGCAGAAGGGCACTGGGCACCCCTCAGAGCCTGGTTGTTCTCTAGGTTTGTGCCTTTCTAGGGAGTTTTTCCTAGCCACCGCGTTTCTACATCTGCATCGCTTGCCGTTTGGGGTTTTAGGCTGGGTTTCTGCATAGCACTTTGTGACATCTGTTGATGTAAAAAGGGCTTTATAGATCCACTTCATTGATTGATTGATTGATGGTAGAATTGTCAAAATACCAGTGGTAAAAGGTGTGTACCTTGATGAAACCTCAAAATGGTACGTACAACGGATTCAAAAATGGACTTTCAAACCGCAACTGTATGGGAACAAAATGGACATTACATTTTACAATGACATACTTCATTAAAAACACCTATTTGGTATCTCTTGTATACAAAAACACAATGGAAAATACTGTGGCAGTGACCCTTTAAAACACACCTTGCAGAATAAACGTGTCTAACCTCTTTAGCCTAGATGACCGCCACGGGCCCATCGGGGACGGGGTCCCAGACCGCAATGTGCTCGAGCCCCGCCTCTCGGTGACCATCCCCCGGTAGGCAGAGGTTGGTCCCAGCACAGATTCTGTGCCCCAGGCGGCTTCACCAACAACAAGCGGGCCTGTGGTAGAGGACACCGTTCCTGACCTGCTACCAGAAAAAATGAAGGGAGAGAAGAGTTCCAAAAGGCACCTCAGCGTTTAACTACGAAGGTGTTACAAAGTAACCCTGACATTCAGTCTATGACAATTGTCCTCTGGCCTGGCATTCTGCTTAAGACAGTCATTTGTTCTTGAGGCCTGTCATCTTGACTGTGAGCTTTGAGCAGTCCAGCTCCACAAACACTTTCTGGAATGCTTTGAACGTGTACTCCGGCTTTTAGGGGTGGCTGAGATTCAGAGCATACAGTGAGGGGAAAAAGTATTTGATCCCCTGCTGATTTTGTACGTTTGCCCACTGACAAAGACATGATCAGTCTATAATTGTAATGGTAGGTTTATTTGAACAGTGAGAGACAGAATAACAACAAAACAATCCAGAAAAACGCATGTCAAAAATGTTATAAATTCATTTGCATTTTAATGAGGGAAATAAGTATCTTGTCGCTGACATCCTTGGAGAGGTCTTTGGTCTTGGCCACGGCGGAGAGTATGGAATCTGATTGATTGATTGCTTCTGTGGACCGGTGTCTTTTATACATTTTTTTTTTATACAGGTAACACGCTGAGATTAGGAGCATTCCCTTTATGAGTGTGCTCCTAATCTCAGCTCGTTACCTGTATAAAAGACACCTGGGAGCCAGACATCTTTCTGATTGAGAGGGGGTCAAATACTTATTTCCCTCATTAAAATGCTAATCAATTCATAACATTTTGGACATGCGTTTTTTTCTGGAAGTTTTTGCTGTTATTCTGTCTTTCACTGTTCAAATAAACCTACCATTCAAATTATAGACTGATCATTTCTTTGTCAGTGGGCAAACGTACAGAATCAGCAGGGGATCAAATACTGTTTTCCCCTCACTGTATGTCATGCCAAGAAGAATGGCAGAAGCCTTTGCAAAACTCAGACCGGTGATCACTTAAGGATGACGCCTACCTCCTCTGGACCACCACTCGCCACGGCACCCTCCTTGTTGATCGCATAGATTTGATTTACATGTTGCTCAAGGTCTTGCAGGAAATGACCCCCCTCAGCTTCCTGTAAAATAAATAACACACAAATACAGACATTCTGACAATGTGGGGAACACATTTTATTCCACCTGGATTACGACATGCCCTTATTTGTTATCAGATTGCAGTGAACATTCTCTCCCTCTCTCACACACACACACACACACACACGTGATCGAATATTCATGGATGAAAATGCTTTATTGCCCCCACACGGTAGTCTTTAATGAGGCCACCTCCAGTAAAGCTGAACAATAATTCCTCACTGAACTCACATCATGACCCTGATATAGAATAAAATCACTGATCTCATTGGATTCAATCTGTGCATGTGAAATATATGAAATCACCGACCCAAGTATCCTATTTTAGCAAAAGGTGTACAATAGCACAGTGGGGCCCGTGGCTTAAATTGCAGCACCGAACATCAGCCAGCTAAATACAAAACAGTGCATTTTTCCTGAGGATACCTTACCATCCAGCATGACCCGCAATCTGTCTGAAAGTACTCCTCCCTTGGAATGGAATAAGGACAGCAGCTTAGGGGTGTCCTGCATAAACCTTGCCTCAAGATGCTTTGCGGTGAGCCTGTGGAATTGTTCATTGATCTGAAAGACAAATACTGAAATATCATCAAGCAAGGCTCATAACAAAGAGGTTTGTCATAGTGAAGACATCATTTGGCATTTTCTTTTTTTGCCTGCAGACTCACCTGAGAGGCTTCTAAACAGAGCAGGCTATCTGTCTTTCATGTCTTCAACACTGGGACACTGGTTGATCACTTCCTGTCTTTTGGCGTGCAAATGTCTAGCTAGCTAGCTAGTCTAGGCTACGTTAGCTAGTAACACATGACCAAACGAGAGCTCGCTAACCATCGGTCACATACGACCCAACAAATGCGCAGACAAAACATGTAATCAAAAAACTGTCATTAAAATAATGTGCATTTGTCCAGCATAGATTTGACTTGCAAAAGCGGCTGATTTTTGCGCATCATTTCCTGTATTTATGTTAAATTATTTGGAATACATTCACCACACTAAATCATGTTCACACGCACAAACAAATAATTTACTTCAAGATTTAAAGTTTAAGATAGTGAGTACTCAATTGGACGACATTTCATTGTAACATACCTAGTCTCGTCTCAGCTCAATTTATTATCAGACTTCTTGAGGTAGTGACCGTTTTTGTCTTTCGAGGGGAAAAAGTATTTGATCCCCTGCTGATTTTGTACGTTTGCCCACAGACAAAGACATGATCAGTCTATAATTGTAATGGTAGGTTTATTTGAACAGTGAGAGACAGAATAACATTTTACATTTTAAAATGTAAATGTAGAATAACAACAAAACAATCCAGAAAAACGCATGTCAAAAATGTTATAAATTCATTTGCATTTTAATGAGGGAAATAAGTATCTTGTCCCTGACATCCTTGGAGAGGTCTTTGGTCTTGGCCACGGCGGAGAGTATGGAATCTGATTGATTGATTGCTTCTGTGGACCGGTGTCTTTTATACATTTTTTTTTTTATACAGGTAACACGCTGAGATTAGGAGCATTCCCTTTATGAGTGTGCTCCTAATCTCAGCTCGTTACCTGTATAAAAGACACCTGGGAGCCAGACATCTTTCTGATTGAGAGGGGGTCAAATACTTATTTCCCTCATTAAAATGCTAATCAATTCATAACATTTTGGACATGCGTTTTTTTCTGGAAGTTTTTGCTGTTATTCTGTCTTTCACTGTTCAAATAAACCTACCATTCAAATTATAGACTGATCATTTCTTTGTCAGTGGGCAAACGTACAGAATCAGCAGGGGATCAAATACTGTTTTCCCCTCACTGTATGTCATGCCAAGAAGAATGGCAGAAGCCTTTGCAAAACTCAGACCGGTGATCACTTAAGGATGACGCCTACCTCCTCTGGACCATCACTCGCCACGGCACCCTCCTGGTTGATCGCATAGATTTGCTTTACATGTTACGCAAGGTCTTGCAGGAAATGACCCCCCTCAGCTTCCTGTAAAATAAATAACACACAAATACAGACATTCTGTCAATGTGGGGAACACATTTTATTCCACCTGGATTACGACATGCCCTTATTTGTTATCAGATTGCAGTGAACATTCTCTCCCTCTCTCTCTCTCACACACACACACACGTGATCGAATATTCATGGATGAAAATGCTTTATTGCCCCCACACGGTAGTCTTTAATGAGGCCACCTCCAGTAAAGCTGAACAATAATTCCTCACTGAACTCACATCATGACCCTGATATAGAATAAAATCACTGATCTCATTGGATTCAATCTGTGCATGTGAAATATATGAAATCACCGACCCAAGTATCCTATTTTAGCAAAAGGTGTACAATAGCACAGTGGGGCCCGTGGCTTAAATTGCAGCACCGAACATCAGCCAGCTAAATACAAAACAGTGCATTTTTCCTGAGGATACTTTACCATCCAGCATGACCCGCAATCTGTCTGAAAGTACTCCTCCCTTGGAATGGAATAAGGACAGCAGCTTAGGGGTGTCCTGCATAAACCTTGCCTCAAGATGCTTTGCGGTGAGCCTGTGGAATTGTTCATTTATCTGAAAGACAAATACTGAAATATCATCAAGCAAGGCTCATAACAAAGAGGTTTGTCATAGTGAAGACATCATTTGGCATTTTCTTTTTTGCCTGCAGACTCACCTGAGAGGCTTCTAAACAGAGCAGGCTATCTGTCTTTCATGTCTTCAACACTGGGACACTGGTTGATCACTTCCTGTCTTTTGGCGTGCAAATGTCTAGCTAGCTAGCTAGTCTAGGCTACGTTAGCTAGTAACACATGACCAAACGAGAGCTCGCTAACCATCGGTCACATACGACCCAACAAATGCGCAGACAAAACATGTAATCAAAAAACTGTCATTAAAATAATGTGCATTTGTCCAGCATAGATTTGACTTGCAAAAGCGGCTGATTTTTGCGCATCATTTCCTGTATTTATGTTAAATTATTTGGAATACATTCACCACACTAAATCATGTTCACACGCACAAACAAATAATTTACTTCAAGATTTAAAGTTTAAGAGAGTGAGTACTCAATTGGACGACATTTCATTGTTACATACCTAGTCTCTTCTCAGCTCAATTTATTATCAGACTTCTTGAGGTAGTGACCGTTTTTGTCTTTCGCAGCAATAGTATCTCTTCTTCTGTCACTAACTTCGGGGTGCAGCGCATATGGTTCAGTGGCGCTCATCAGCGCCATCTACCGTCGGGGAGTTGGAAAAAGGAACGAACGAGTCTCTGATCTTGTCAACATCAGCATTTTGCTCTACTTACCGTGAAGTAAAATCATAATAGTCATCATCATAATAGTAGTACATTACAGTATATATTTGAGTAAAATAGTACAATTTAAAGGGAGTATGTCAGGGTCAATTACTGACAAATGAGAACACACTGATCCTCAGGGGTCATTTTGGGGCAAAACGCACCACTTTGTGAAGGTTTTGTTTTGATTGAAGAGCAAGAAAAGTATTAATTGGTTCCACTTCTTTCCCTTCTAAATGCGTTTGCCTAAGGAAAGCCAGTATGCACATATCTAAATGTTATAAAACATTGTTTGTTTTTTTGCCACTCAGAACACAGACATTTACCTTAAGGGGAGTTACCCTCATTTTAGACTTCCCAACCAAACATTTTCATGACAGTGTTCATAATCTGCAGTAGGCAAAGCAGTTGAAAATCGGTAGGTTAACACCAAACCGTGAAGTGATTATGAATTCAGAGCAGTCGGATTAGGTCATAGTCAAATACATTTGAACAAATGAACAACAATATCACACGGAAAGTGATGTGAGCATTGCATTGTGGAAAGCAATGACTTTACAAGAACATGTATTGCAATGCGAAGCATGTATTTCTAGATTAAACACTGATTCAGTGTGGTGAACAAGTAAGTACCTGTATGATTTGGTGTGCTCTACTTGAACATGTGCTTAGAGTTTTGAAACCACTACCCATATGATGAGCTGTTGTATTTTTTTTTTACCACATACTTATGAAAATTGCACCGGTGAGAGATGATGGCTCTCTGAGCCTACGGTGAAGAGTACTTCTGATCCAGCAGGTGGTGCTAAGATCCCTCCCTATATTACTTGAATGATGAGTTGACTTATTCCTTATAGCTCCTAATGATTTTAAGGCCAGTGTTGGCGAACATTGCTTCTGCTCCAGCAGGTGGCCATGAAATCCCTCCCTGTATGACTTGACTGACCAGTTAGTTGATGGACTCCTTATAGCTCTTAATGATTTTAAGCAGAGTGTTGGCCACATGACTTCTGATCCAGCAGGTGCCTTTTATTTCAACGCCTCAGGCAAGTAAAACGTGCAATACGTAGCTTTTAGACGGGTTAGTTAACAACATACATGGTGAGAAATGTAGAGGTGCGCGTATATAATAAGCCATTTAACAGACGCTTTTATCAAAAGCGACATACAGTCATGTGCGCATACATTTTTATGTCCCGGGGATCGAACCCACTACCATGGCGTTACAAGCGCCATGCTATACCAATTTAGCTACAGAGGACCACGAATAAATATATCAATTGTGCCTTTTTGATGGAAATATGGAGGTGGGATTTTGGAGATCAAGTCATAATTTACACGCGCTCTCTGCCAATAAGGCGGGCCAGCTGGATGTCCTAGGACACGATGGTCACCCTCTTTGCGTGGATGGCACACAGTTTGGTGTCCTCGAACAGACCGACCAGGTAAGTCTCGCTAGCCTCCTGCAGGGATATCACGGCGGAGCTCTGGAAGTGCAGGTCGGCGATTTTTCTCCACAGGCGCTGGAAGGGCACAATGCGGATGAGCAGCTCAGTGGCCCTTTGGTAACGACGGATCTCTCTGAGACACGGTGCCGGGCCTATAACTGGGAGGCGCTCCTGCGTGCAGACTTGGCGTTGAGCTGCTTCCTGTAGGCTTTGCCAAGGGTGGATTTGCAGTCGGAGTATAGCCTCGAAATGCCCATGTGAAATGTATAAAGACGGCAGTGGCATCTGCTGATTGGACAACATCTCCCCACCACCCCAATTGGCCCATTGCGGAGGACTCCTCTGTCGGTTACTGGAAGGGATGCTTTGCTTCTTTTTTTTAGGACCGCGCGCCCAACACAATACACTGGGCGCCCAAAACAATAGTCCACTAAGCGCTTGCGTACAACAGCACACTGCTGGCCCTTTGCGCGCAATAATAGTCGTCAAAGTCAAGAGTGAAATCGATTAGTTACCGGAGTGTAACTCCAGTTCTATGAGTGGAGCGGAGCCCCATAGGGGAGCTCTGCTCCTAGTGTTTTTTTATTTTTATTTTTATTTTTTTATTTCACCTTTATTTAACCAGGTAAGCCAGTTGAGAACAGGTTCTCATTTACAACTGCGACCTGGCCAAGATAAAGCAAAGTAGTGCAATAAAAACAACACAGAGTTACATATGGGGTAAAAAACATAAAGTCAGAAATACAACAGAAAATATATATACAGTGTGTGCAAATGTAGCAAGTTATGGAGGTAAGGCAATAAATAGGCTATAGTGCAGAATAATTACAATAGTATTAACACTGGAATGCTAGATGTGCAAGAGATTATGTGCAAATAGAGATACTGGGGTGCAAAAGAGCAAAATAAATAACAATATAGGGATGAGGTAGTTGGGTGGGCTAATTTCAGATGGGCTGTGTACAGGTGCAGTGATCGGTAAGGTGCTCTGACAACTGATGCTTAAAGTTATTGAGGGAGATAAGAGTCTCCAGCTTCAGAGATTTTTGCAATTCGTTCCAGTCATTGGCAGCAGAGAACTGGAAGGAATGGCGGCCAAAGGAGGTGTTGGCTTTGGGAATGACCAGTGAGATATACATGCTGGAGCGCAGACTACGGGTGGGTGCTGCTATGGTGACCAATGAGCTAAGATAAGGCGGGGATTTGCCTAGCAGTGATTTATAGATGGCCTGGAGCCAGTGGGTTTGACGACGAACATGTAGTGAGGACCAGCCAAAGTAAAAAAGTACTTGGTGAAAAAACTACTCAAGTACTGAGTAACTGTTGAGTTACTTGAGTTTATTTTTTAACACAAGGCAACAATCAGACAGACAAAAATACAAAATAATCATCTTTAGGCAAATTATAGTTCATCCAACAATAAAATAAATTAAAATGAATTACAAAATAGCTTAAATTAAAATAATTCCGGTAAATTCAAGTACTTATCAAATAAAATAATAATAATTAAAAAATAAGCACAAGTAACACACATTTCCAAACCTTTATACTTTTTTTACCAGGCAGAACTAGAATGAGGCAGCCCATAAACTCTCATAAACTGTGTATGTGTGTGTCTCCACAGTGACAGAACAACAGAAGGAAACACACAAACATTTCATACCAGGTATGCTGAACAGAAAACTGCACACCAGAAGGAAGCGGTCAACATAAAATAATCAATAGGTGTTGATTAGGCCTACTCAGTACCTTTGTATTGCATGGCAAGCAACAGCCCTTTTTCTGTGTGCCTAGAAATTAATACTCTGATCTGTGATTAGGCCACACTGCACATCTCACTGAGCAGAGGAAAAGAGCAGCAATACACATCAACTGAAAAAGCACCAGTCCATGATAGATGGCCAAATAAAACAATATTGCAGGCCTAGTATCCCAGAACACAAATTAAGCTGAATGCATGTTCTCTAAAAGGCATCAGAGGAGAGTGATGTAGTTGTAGATGGGGCATTATGTTTACTTCCAGCTCCAATATCTAACAAGAAAAGTCAGCAAAAAAAAAGTCACACTTGTCCCCACCTCCCCAAGATAAGCAGCATAAAGCATGTATGATGTGTCTTTACAATGGAGTTCTACATTAATAGCTCTGTGCTCTCTAGCACAACCATTACACAGTTAAGGGGATTACATGCTTTGCTCAAAAGCAGCTGAGAGAGGAGCAGCTTCCCCCATCTAGACTCCCACAGACAGACAACAGATTTGGCAGTATTGTAACCTTTAGGCTGACACTGGCCCTTTGACTGGTTGACTTCAGTCAACACTCCAGGAACTCTTTGGCACAGTAACATGAAAACCCTTTTATATTGAAGGCCCCACTGGGAGTTTGTGTGTGTGTGTCAAAACATGCAGAAACAAACTATTTCACCAAAGAATCGCTCAGTGATGTCACTATTAAGCTTCAACAGTAGCTGGCTCTCAAGGTTCTTGCTGTGAAGCTGTGATCGTTTAGCAGTGAACAGGAGTCCTGCATGACTGAAAAGTCTCTCACAGGCTGCAGATGCAGGAAGACCTGTGTTGACTTTGAGTGACAGCTTCTTGATGCGAGGAAAGGTGTGGAGTAGATCCATACCTGCAGGGGACAGACATGAAAGGTACCTCTCCAGCTCTCCTACTTGTGATTTTACCAACTCCATGGATGCAAAGAAGTCGTCTTCATCAGAGAGGCCGCTGTTTGCGCTGGTGACGTCATCCTAGTCGGTGTTGAGGTGATTTCTGATGTAGTCAAGGCCTGTGGGTTTTAGGGCAAGATAAATCATTTTTTCAAACGAATTAAGTCTGCACATTATTCTTACCCTTCTACTGTATAGGCTGTCAAGCTGCTGATGTTTGACATTAAAAGCTACCTGAGCTTCTAACTATATTGCCACCCTGTGGTTTGTCACTGACACACTATAATCCTAAATTACAGTAATATTATACAGAGTTATATAGGTCAATGTCTACTGGTTCACATTTGAATTGATAAACAATTATATTTACCAGCATTTAAGATGTTCTCCTCTGTGGTCCAGGATGTTATGAATCTTGGTAGGAGTATTGCTGCTGCAATCAGCTCAGGCTCTTTCATGACGTCTCCAAAACGTTTCTGGATCCCTTGCTGCAGGGCGTGAACAAGAGGTGTACACATTTTGCAAGTTGACTCCAACCTCTTCAGCTTGTCCCGCAACTGGTAAGGTGTTGGCAGCAGGAGGCCCATATGCACAGATGACTCCCCTTGGAGGATATTAAGGACCATGGCAACAGGCTTCATCACAGCAGCATACTCGACCAAAAACCCAATTTCAGCTGGATTGAACCTATAAAAGATGTAACGATAAAAAAATTACTTATAGCTATTTCTGGTACAATGTGTTTATTATGCATTGTACATGTTAAATGCACAAATAAATAAAAATAACATAAATTAGTTAAATTATTTCATTCAAGTCATCCACAATTGTCACACCACCATGCAAAGAAAACTTAGTTACTTGAGACAAGTGGAATCACCCATTAATCAGCAAGGCTTATTTATTTTTATTATTCTTTTAAAACAAAATATACATTTTGTCAACTTACATCTTTATCTTTAATGCTGTGCAGACATTGCGAATTGCTTGTTCTCCTTGCTCTCGGTGAAGGCGCACAATCCTTTCTACAGCGAGGAACAGGGAGCTCCAGCGTGTCTGATTGGGTCGGAGAAACAGCAGCTTGCATTCACGTTCCACTGTTTCATGAGCCATGGTTGACCTGCTGATTTTATTCCAAAGAGCATGACACTTTGCAAAAGCAGACCGAGACAGCCTCTTGTAGGTTTCGTTTGCAGCTACTCCTGCAGCAGTGGCATCAACTGTGGATATAAGATTGAGGAGATGGCATGCACACTTTTGGTGCCTTGGAAGTTGGTACTCAAGGCCTGTGTTGTCATCCAGAATAGCAGACACATCTTGACACTCCACCTCTGACTCACTCTGATCTTCTGTTGCATCATCAAGGGTGGAGTCACTCTCCTCTTGTACATTGATGGCTTCCTCCTTTTTCTCCTCACCATATAATCGAAAGGCCTTCAGGAAGTTTGAGCCACTGTCTGTTGTCGCCATGGTCACTTTTTCCCAGATGTGGTACTCAGAATGTATTTCCTCTAATGCAGCAGCACGGACATCAAACGTGTGCGAGCCTTTGACAGGTCTACAAGCCAATGCAGCGGAGTGCCTCTCCAGTGAGGTGTTGTCTATCCAGTGACAGGTGACACCTAAGTAGCTACGTTGTCTGGCAGACCAGCAGTCTGTTGTGGTAGCAACATAGTTCACAGCACTCAGCTTTTTGATGATTATGCTCTTCTTGTGTTTTGCAGCTTCTTGTATTCTTGTGCATAACGTTTTCCTTGTATTACTGTTTGAGGTTGCAAGTTTTTGATGTTTGGAAGGATGGCGTCTCAACCACAGAAAATGGTTGGTTGGCCTCACATACAAAATTTAGCACCAGCTTGTCAAGCGTTGCTTGTGTTACTCGTCCTGGGGCAGCGAAGGCTGTGATTTTTGCATTTTTCACAAGAGTATCACTGGAAGAGGAGGACTTACGCTTTCTGTGGTTCTCTAGTAAGTCTGTGTACTTTGCCAGTTTGTTGGGGAGAACCCTCTGTGGATTAAAAAAAATCTGTAATTTTCATCATACACGTCAACTATGACAGACAAATTGAGAAATGTGTTTCCAGAAAATCACATTGTAGGATTTTTTATGAATTTATTTGCAAATTATGGTGGAAAATAAGTATTTGGTCACCTACAAACAAGCAAGATTTCTGGCTCTCACAGACCTGTAACTTCTTCTTTAAGAGGCTCCCCTGTCCTCCACTCGTTACCTGTATTAATGGCACCTGTTTGAACTTGTTATCAGTATAAAAGACACCTGTCCACAACCTCAAACAGTCACACTCCAAACTCCACTATGGCCAAGACCAAAGAGCTGTCAAAGGAACCAGAAACAAAATTGTAGACCTGCACCAGGCTGGGAAGACTGAATCTGCAATAGGTAAGCAGCTTGGTTTGAAGAAATCAACTGTGGGAGCAATTATTATGAAATGGAAGACATACAAGACCACTGATAATCTCCCTCGATCTGGGGCTCCACGCAAGATCTCACCCCGTGGGGTCAAACTGATCACAAGAACGGTGAGCAAAAATCCCAGAACCACACGGGGGGACCTAGTGAATGACCTGCAGAGAGCTGGGACCAAAGTAACAAAGCCTACCATCAGTAACACACTACGCCGCCGGGGACTCAAATCCTGCAGTGCCAGACGTGTCCCCCTGCTTAAGCCAGTACATGTCCAGGCCCGTCTGAAGTTTGCTAGAGTGCATTTGGATGATCCAGAAGAGGATTGGGAGAATGTCATATGGTCAGATGAAACCAAAATATAACTTTTTGGTAAAAACTCAACTTGTCGTGTTTGGAGGACAAAGAATGCTGAGTTGCATCCAAAGAACACCATACCTACTGTGAAGCATGGGGGTGGAAACATCATGCTTTGGGGCTGTTTTTCTGCAAAGGGACAAGGACGACTGATCCGTGTAAAGGAAAGAATGAATGGGGCCATGTATCGTGAGATTTTGAGTGAAAACCTCCTTCCATCAGCAAGGGCATTGAAGATGAAACGTGGCTGGGTCTTTCAGCATGACAATGATCCCAAACACACCGCCCGGGCAACAAAGGAGTGGCTTCGTAAGAAGCATTTCAAGGTCCTGGAGTGGCCTAGCCAGTCTCCAGATCTCAACCCCATAGAAAATCTTTGGAGGGAGTTGAAAGTCCGTGTTGCCCAGCGACAGCCCCAAAACATCACTGCTCTAGAGGAGATCTGCATGGAGGAATGGGCCAAAATACCAGCAACAGTGTGTGAAAACCTTGTGAAGACTTACAGAAAACGTTTGACCTGTGTCATTGCCAACAAAGGGTATATAACAAAGTATTGAGTAACTTTTGTTATTGACCAAATACTTATTTTCCACCATAATTTGCAAATAAATTCATTAAAAATCCTACAATGTGATTTTCTGGATTTTTTTTCTTCTCATTTTCTCTGTCATAGTTGACCTATGATGAAAATTACAGGCCTCTCATCTTTTTAAGTGGGAGAACTTGCACAGTTGGTGGCTGACTAAATACTTTTTTCCCCCACGTGTGTGTATGTATATATATATATATATATATATATATATATATATATATACATATATATATATATATATATATACATATATATACATATATATACATATATATACATATATATATATATATATATATACACACACACACACACACACACACAGTATCTCACAAAAGTGAGTACACCCCTCACATTTTTGTAAATATTTGAGTATATCTTTTCATGCGACATCACTGAAGAAATGACACTTTGCTACAATGTAAAGTATTGAGTGTACAGTTTGTATAACAGTGTAAATTTGCTGTCCCCTCAAAATAACACAACACACAGCCATTAATGTCTAAATCGCTGGCAACAAAAGTGAGTACACCCCAAAGTGAAAATGTCCAAATTGGGCCCAAAGTGTCAATATTTTGTGTGGACACCATCATTTTCCAGCACTGCCTTAACCCTCTTGGGCATGGAGTTCACCAGAGCTTCACAGGTTGCCACTGGAGTCCTCTTCCACTCCGCCATGACGACATCACGGAGCTGGTGGATGTTAGAGACCTTGCACTCCTTCACCTTCCGTTTGAGGATACCCCACAGATACTCAATAGGGTTTAGGTCTGGAGACCTGCTTGGCCAGTCCATCACCTTTACCCTCAGCTTCTTTAGCAAGGCAGTGGTCGTCTTTGAGGTGTGTTTGGGGTCGTTATCATGTTGGAATACTGCCCTGCGGCTCAGTCTCCGAAGGGAGGGGATCATGCTCTGCTTCAGTATGTCACAGTACATGTTGGCAGTAATGGTTCCCTCAATGAACTGTAGCTCCCCAGTGCCGACAGCACTCATGCAGCCCCAGACCATGACACTCCCACCACCATGTTTGACTGTAGGCAAGACACTTGTCTTTGTACTCCACACCTGGTTGCCGCCACACGCTTGACACTAGCTGAACCAAATAAGTTTATCTTGGTCTCATCAGACCACAGGACATGGTTCCAGTAATCCATGTCCTTAGTCTGCTTGTCTTCAGCAAACTGTTTGCGGTCTTTCTTGTGCATCATCTTTAGAAGAGGCTTCCTTCTGGGACGACAGCCATGCAGACCAATTTGGTGCAGTGTATGGTCTGAGCACTGACAGGCTGCCCCCGACCCCTTCAACCGCTGCAGCAATGCTGGCAGCACTCATACGTCTATTTCCCAAAGACAACCTCTGGATATGACGCTGAGCACGTTCACTCAACTTCTTTGGTCGACCATGGTGAGGCCTGTTCTGAGTGGAACCTGTCCTGTTAAACCGCTGTATGGTCTTGGCCACCGTGCTGCAGCTCAGTTTCAGGGTCTTGGCAATCTTCTTATAGCCCAGGCCATCTTTATGTAGAGCAACAATTCTTTTTTTCAGATCCTCAGAGTTCTTTGCCATGAGGTGCCATGTTGAACTTCCAGTGACCAGTATGAGGGAGTGTGAGAGCGATGACACCAAATTTTAACACACCTGCTCCCCATTCACACCTGAGACCTTGTAACACTAACGAGTGAACATTTTCACTTAGGGGTGTACTCACTTTTGTTGCCAGAGGTTTAGACATTAATGGCTGTGTGTTGAGTTATTTTGAGGGGACAGCAAATATACACTGTTATACAAGCTGTACATTCACTACTCTACAATGTAGCAAAGTGTCATTTCTTCAGTGTTGTCACATGAAAAGATATACTCAAATATTTACAAAAATGTGAGGGGTGTACTCACTTTTGTGAGATACTGTATATATGTGTATATGTTTGGGAGGGAACAGCTATGTGTTTGATATTTTCTAAGAAGTGATATGTGTCCCTAAAATATCTGGGGTGCTTAGTGGAGAGGGGGTTGACATAATTAAGATGTTGTAGGACTCACTGTTGCAGTCAGAAACCATTTCTCTTCCGGGGGGAACCTTAACGGGAACTATCCAGGTGTCTGGTTCTTTGTGTATACACCCACTCAATTGGTTGGCACTTAAAATAGCCTTTGGGGGTTGAGTAGTCAAGTTGATGCCGCAGTAGCGAATTGACTTGGCTTTGACGGCATTCTCTGTCTTCTTGGGGAGTAGCACCGCCCGGATGTTGGGTCCTCGTCGTTACGGAAGGCCAGCTGCAGGTGACAGGGGATGATGTGAGTCTTCTTGTTTGCACAGGCAGTGTCTCCGGCCAACTCCAGGGTCTCAGCAGTCAGGTATTCAAGCACGGCGGCCAGGTAGACTGGTGCGACAGCGCCCACACGCTCAGCGTAGTTGCCTTTGCGCATCAGCCTGTTCACTACATTCTGATTTTAAAAAATAAGGGCATCTTGTAATCCAGCTTGATTTAAATAATAATAATAATAATAATAATAATAATATGCCATTTAACTGACGCTTTTATCCAAAATGACTTACAGTCATGCGTGCATAGATTTGTGTGTATGGGTGGTCCCGGGTGATCGAACCTACTACCCTGACGTTACAAGCGCCGTGCTCTACCAGCTGAGCTACAGCTGGTAGATGTTCATGTAACATTTGTTCCCAACATTGTTGTTGTAACATTTGTTCCCGACATTGAAATAATGTTTGTGTTTGTGTTTTTTTTTTTCCAGGAAGATGAAGGGGGTGATGTCCTGCAGGACCTAGCACAAAATGTAAGGAAAATCGTTGTGTACTAACCTGGGATATTTACGTTAAGGATTATGTTTACCAATAGATGTCAGTATTGACTCAATACGGGGTTTACTTTCCGCTATCCCTAGCTGTTTAAATGTCTGACGTATAACCGTGCATGAGAAAGCCACAGGTAGCATAATGTAGTCCCCATACCCATTCCATACGAGTGAGTGTAAGTAGTCTACTACACTGTAAACCCGAATGTTCAAAATAATTAATTGTAATACGTAGTGTAAACTTAAAATGTTCTTAAAAGTTGTACTTACTTAAAAATGTTGAGTGCCAGTAGCAATTTTCTTCTTTTTGAGTTTATTGAACTTATAATAATAATAATAATAATAATAATAATAATAATATGAACATTTTTCATTTTTATGTAACTGCTACTTAACATATTTTTTTTTACTTAAAACTATATGGATTAAACATGAATTTATGTCTTATTTTGAAAGAACAAATGAATCAAATCAAGAACGAATTGAGAATAAATCAATTGCATCAGATAGATTTGTATATATATAAAATATCACACACACACACACACACACACGTGTATATACCTTTATAAATAATTAATTGTTAATAGTTTGCTTGTTTCAAAGGTTGGCTAGTTAATAAATTACATATATGTAGTATATATTTTGTAGTATTTGCGTGCACTTCCTCTTCAGGCAGCAGACCGGAGCCGAGGAGAAGGGCAGGAGACCGGAGGGTAACACTCAGCTCTGCACAAATGAGTTGTGAATGTAAGTAGTCAACATAAAACTTGCTTGAATGTTTGTATGTTTGTTTCTGGAGGTTCAACGTGTTTTTAAGACGGACAAAGTGAGTCACGTTAGCAATGTAAAACGGTTATCTGTTAGGTTAGCAAGCTAACATGCAAAGTCATCCCGCCAGTTAGCTAGCTGTATAGGCTACATGGCTAGGCTAATGTAGTTGTAAAAAACTGGTTGAGCCCAACGTGCAGCGGTGGATAGTAAGGTATCATGTACTGCTCAATAAAAACTCAAAATCTGTGCTGGAGCTGTGTCAGTGTTGTGAATGAAAGCAGAAGCTAACTCCACGTGTTGTGACTTAGGCTAACTGAAAGCTATTCTCTGCAAGTTGAATTAGCTGGTTACTTTTTTTGTATTCATATTTTTGTTATTGCTACGATAAGAATTTATGGATGCTACCAGCCCAACGTTACCTAACTTTGACTTATTTGTGTAATAAAATGTTTTGAATAGTCTAACAGGCATTTTACACATCTACTTTGTTTTAATCAATGTTGGTGTAGCTATATTGTTGTACACTTTTAGTATGAGGAATATGACTGCAGTTTTTGATAGTTCTGATGGAGGTTTAAACTTCATGACAGGTGTCCTGTAAAATAATATTTTTTTGTGTGTTTTCAGGTTGCTGCAACAAATATGACTTGGCACTGTAAGTTGTGTTCAGCTTCTTTTACCACTAGAAAATATTTATTTAAACACTGCAGACTGCAGCACAGCCACTTTTCAAAAATGAGCCCGCTCTCATGCCTCCATGATGATTGCATGTCCACATTTCAGACACTTAGTGCCCTGAGTACTCATCTGTCAATATATCATACTCAAGAACATAAGAAGTGTTTGTTTTGCCATACATTCATTATGTCCGCCACGGCCTCCTCACCCCCCCGTTGGAGGTTGTCATTAATGATTATAAACATTTAGAAAGCCTTATAAATGCACTATAATGTCTGTGTGCTGATGTGTTGTTAACCTCCAAATCTCTTCTTTTATTAAAGTGATGGCAGCTGAAGCCCCACAAAACATTATCCTTCGTGTCATCGAGGCAGACCGTGTTAGAAAATTAAAACTCAGCTCCCGTCCAGCCTCTGTTGATGCAGTGATTGAGATTTTAAAAGAACAACTGGAATTGGACTGTGACTTCAGTTTGCAATACAAAGATCCAGACTTTGATGGAAAACTCACTTGCCTTGTTGACATCGAGGAGTTACCACAAAAAGCCTGTGTTCATATTTCAGTTAGACAGGATTCCAGTTCTCTTGCATCAACTGATACCCTTTCAGATGTGTCATCCCCAGAACGTCTGAGCAGATGGCCTCCAGGTCCTTTACAAATTCCCACATTTGCATTTGACGTTGAGCTGACACTTAGAGATGGGAATGCTGAATTTGAAAAGAATGAGAGACCTCTTCAGTTGTCAAGGGACCAAAAGCACAATATTTTAGACAAACTGGCATCTACCATATATGGTTTTAAGGCTTACCCCAGTGATAAAGAGATAGCAATGGTGGCTGAAGCTCTTGTGAGGAAACACCCCTGTTTAATAGAAGCAGGATCTGACAATGGATGGGATGGCTGGAAAAACAGCATCAAGTTTAAAATGGGCAATTGCAGGACCAAGATGAGAAGGGCTGGATGTCAGGAGGTCGCTGTAAATGCTGGGAAAAGAAGCCGAAAAAACCCTGAGAATGAACCTTCACACTCCAACATCAAAAGGCCTAAGTGTGCAGAGGTCAACTTTCTGCCTAACTTTCCTCAAGGAGAGGATCCCTCAAGCCTTGACCTTTTGAGGCAGGCTATTGTCGAGGAAGTAAAGAAGACTGAGAGAAACCTACCCCTTATTAGTAAGATGATGCAGAACACGTTTGCCTTGCGACGACAGATTATTGTAATGTCCTGCCCACCGGTGAAAGAGCTAATGGACCTCTGGCCTGCTCTTCATATGCAGTCTGAGGTAAAATCATCATTAATTTAATAAATAAATTCATTTTGTAGGTTATTTTTTCTGTTTTTATCTTTGCTACTGTATGTCACATTGTGTGTAATGTTGCCTAATTTCATTCATCCTAAAATAAATAATTGCTGTTACTGTCCTTTCCTCAATGGAGGTATATGTAGAGTTCCAACGGATAACTAACCAGAACCTACCTAACACTTTCTATGCCGAGCTTGATCGCCACACTCCTCGTTTGATGGCCTTATTTAGACAGAAAGCTTCCCAAACTGAAAAGACTGCAGATGCGTTGGCAAACATTTTCAAAGTCCATGATACACAGGTGATTATACATTTCACAGGTAGTCTTAGTGTAATGTTGGGAGTTTAATGCTTCAAATAAGCTTTTTAATTCCACAATTGCACCAGTCAGCAGGTTATTAGTGGATTTATGTGCAGATATTGGCAATTAATTAATTAATTAATTAATTAATTAATTATTAGTTGGGACTGTTTGTCATTGGGTTTGATAAGTAAACTTGTCACAACACTGTTTTAATCTTCTTAGGAATTACATGATGTCCACACAAGGCGTACCACTGTTCTCCATGCCCTTCCTGATTATCTACTAGAGGAAGTCTCTGTATTTTTCAGAACATGTGTGGTAAGTCCCAGTAAAGAGATATCAGGCCTATTGTACTGTAAATTAACAAATTAATATCTTCATTTCATTTCCAACACACTAGAATTTATGTATATGTACCAGTGTTTCAACTACAAACCTCTGGCAAGATGTTTATAAGTGTGAAGTGTCATTTTGAGCCCATTACAGCATCAAAAAAATCAACTGCAAAGAAAATCAAGTAGCCGTCATTAGCCTCACAGTGGAACACATAAAAGTAATCTCACTTTCTCAGCAACGAGAGCACAACGCAGCAGAATGAACAGGAGTCTTTCAGACTTGTGTATTTATTGTTATTTAAATGACATCCAACTAGGGGTGGAACAGTACACAGAAGTCACGGTTCGGTTCATACCTCGGTTCAGACATTACGGTTCGGTTTGGTACAATGGAGGGGAAAGCAAAACAAAAATGCAGAAGGCACATTTTTTTATTGTGCATGTCTCAGGCTGTCCACTGAGCTAGCTGTAACAGCTTGAAGTGTATAAAGTAAGATGTAAACAGTAAACAAGAAGTACCCTGCATCATCTCCAGACTCCATCTGTAACTTGTAAACAAAATAAGACAATCAGCTAGTAGTGTGATATGGGAGACAAGCGCTGCTCTCATATGTGAATGCACAGAGCAGGGATGTTAAAAGAGCAGCTTCGGTTACACAGAGCAGTTGACGAGTTTTGGTGTTAGCTTCACACTCTAACGGCGAAGCTAACAGCTAACGGCGGAGCTAACAGCTAATACCGGAGCAAACAGCGAATCAAACGGGCCTGGAGGCCATTTGTGGTCAAGGCGAGAAGGGATACAGCTACGTCCGTGTTTGGTTGTATTTGGAAGGGACTAGTTTGTTTCATGTGGACTCTTCATTTGGACTGGACTGACTGACTCGACATGTAGGCGGGGCTCGGGAGCTTCAGAGCTAAGGGCAGGGCTACAGATTAGGTGTCCCTAAAGAACCGCTTGTCTAACAGTAGTTCCGCATTACATTCATTAATTTGCACTCAAGTTTTATTTATTTTTATACTGTGTATTCTCCGTGTAAATGCATGTACCGTACCGAGACGCCCGTACCATTTCGGTTCAATACAAATACATGTACCGTTCCACCCCTACATCCAACTGTAATCAAAATTGCCACAGCCATAGTTTCAGTAAATGTGATTAGTATATGTTCTCCCTTTTCATTTTTTAAAGGATGATATGGATGAGCCAGACCTGTGGGATGCATCAGTGGTCCTCCTTACAACAGTCAGTGATGATGCCACAAGCCCAGTTCACTACCACCCAGTGAGAGTCTCTGTCGTCCTAGAGGGTGATGTGGTTGTCAGTCTCCCCAGGCTTGCTGATGCCTTCCTGGTAATGTTCGGCCTGATTTATGCACTACATCTCAGCTATCCCAAGGGACTGACAAACACTTTTGAGTTCACACAGAAAATCTTGCTTGGTCTTGATGACTCTAAACTGTCACCCAAGCTGCAGAATCTTAAAAATGAGCTGATGTTGTATGTGTAACTGAAGATCCAAAAAGGAGTGGTGGATTCTGATGGCTCACTCTGTTAGAGCATAGTCCATAATGAGAATATGTCATGTCAGGTCCATGTTGAATACTGTTCAACTGTTTATGTTAAAGTTGCTGCTCTACTCAACGGGTTCAGCCAAATGGCACAAAGTACACAGTGTCTTTGTACGTTTTAATGTAAATTTTATTGTTGTTAAACTGAAATTCAGGGTTGAATTAAGTGTTTATATATGGAGGATATTTTTATTCATAATTCAAATTGAAAGGCCAAAGGGAAAACGAAGCGAGATCAAATAAAAAATATTATTATTTTACTACACTACTAGGAAAAATCATGCCATAATTAAATTTAAAAAGTCAAATTTAAAATGCAAAGCTTCAACTGTCAGCTGGAAGTCGTTTCAGACCCTCCCACCAGCAGTTGGGCCATGCCTCCTCATTTAAATTGACACCTGTCACTTCTAAATGAAAAGCTTAAATCAAAATGTAAAAGGTGAATCTGAAAATGTCAATGTCAAATGTAAAACGTAAAATTCAAAAGATAAAATGTCGAATTGAAAATTATAAAGGGGAAAGGCTAAAATAAAACTATTATATTTTAGATTTTAATTGAAGTATTTCCATTTTAAGCTTTTACATCATACATTTAATTATGGCATGATTTTTCCTAGTAGCGTAGTAAAATAATACTATTAATTTGATCTTGCTTCTTTTTCTCTTTGGACTTTCAATTTGAATTATGAATAAATATATCCTCCATATTTATACACTATGGCATTTTGTTTTTAAAAGGTGTACTATATAGCTTTGGGAAGTACATTTTTATCAGAAAGGAAAGCTCTTCATTGATACATTTTCATAAATAAATAAACTGTCCTCGAAGTTTCAGGCTACTTTACTTTATAAAGTAGCCACCTTTCTAGTTGGAAACAGTGTTATAGGGACTTTATTTTCTTCTGAGGATGGGATGTTTATTCAGTTATGGAAATGGTAAAATAATTTTTATTGTCTTATTAATATTGTTAATTTTGCTTTTCGAGTTTGAATTAATTTTCTAAAACTATACAGTGCACCCTGAAGTTGCTAGATTTGAACCAGATAGCCAAAGGAAGGCTAAACACTGCCTTTGTACATGTTAATGTACCGTTTTGAAATTTTAGCAGTTTTAGTTGTGAAGAATTTACAAGCAATTTGTTTATACATTGCTGCACTGCAAGTTTACAACCAGATGGCCAAAAGCGTGGCTTTGTAATTGTTTATTTAATTCTCTTTTTAATTCTTAATTATTTGTATTACTATTATTGTTATATTACTATTATTATTAAATAGATTGTTTCATTTTGTGCTAAAAGGCACAGGTGTGGGCAAATAATCTTTCTAAACAAATGTTTGGTCACCACCCAAGACTTGCTGATGCCCTCCTGGTAATGTTGAATTAACATTATATAAAATAGCTATGTGTATAAACTTATATTTTCTTAATGTAATTTTAGCTTTTCTGAGTTTGAATATGTTCTACTATTACATAGTTCATCTTAAAGTATAAACAAAATGCCCAGAAGTAGACTTGTTAATTGTTATTTTTTATTAATGTTTTTTTATTTCATATTTTTTTGCTAAAAGACTGGACAATAAAAGTTTATACTAAACATCTGAATAGATTAGGTTTTTTTTGTTTGACCTTTAAGTCAAGAGTACTTATTATTTTTAAGGCAATCAGTTGCCACAAATATTTTAAGTTTGGTGGTAAATGATTTTGAGTTGTAACAAGTCTATGCTTTTGAGTTATGGGTAATCAGAAGATTGATTGAAAAAACGAATAAATGTTAAGTTAACTCAGGATATTTATGTTTCATTTTCATGCTTGAAATTATTAAGTTCTCTTGAGATATTGCAATGAGAAAGATGAATAAATATTCTGAGTAGCATAAACTGAAAATGTTTGAGTTGGCTTAATCAGTACATTTAATTATAATTAAAAATTACATTTAACATGAACTCCAAATATATAAGCAATGATATACTCAAATGTTTGAGTTTATGAACTCAAAAAAACAGTGGCAACGGATTGCCTCACTTTCTTAAAGTTCTGCTTACTTATTCGGGTTTACAGTGATATGTCTGTGCTATGTGCAGGCAGCTAGTATAATTATTGTTTGTGAAGTAAGTATGGTGATTATTATTAAGGTTCTGGTCGTCTGAGATACCAACAAGTAGGCTGTACAATATCAAGACATATGTATTTTTCTATTAGTGTATTTGAGTTTGTTCTGTCGTTTCTGGATGATTAAATTGAAATTGCATCCAACTTTATATGGCTTGTTTTAGATATAGTGATATTTGAGAATTGATTTCATTTCAAATAACTGAAAGTGAGAGGTTGTAATCTGAATAAAGGGGGAAATGCCATTTATTGAACGTGGTGAGACAGTCTTACACATTTCTAGAGAACCAGTTCGGATTTAAGTATAACTTTTGTATGACTGAAGCTTTTGGTGGTAGGTCCAAGCTTAAAATATTTAATCAATTCTGTCCTCTCTATTGATATTCATTTTATAAATAGGCCCGTTTAATTTTGTCTGGCTTGCTGTTCCAAATCAAATGGAATATTTATTTTTCATATCAATTAAAAAACTGTTCGCTAGGTGTAGGCAAGACCGTAAACTGGGATAATACTATAGAGTTAATCAGTGTAATGTGAGGCTTCTTGTTTGCATGGGCAATGTCTCCGGCCAACTCCAGGATCTCAGCAGTCAGGCACTCGAGCACGGAAGCCAGGTAGACTGGTGCGACAGCGCCCACACGCTCGGCATAGTTGCCTTTGCGCATCAGCCTGGGCATCTCGTAATCCATCTTGATTTAAATGTTCATGTAAAATGTGTTCCCAACATTGAAAGAATGTCTGTGTTTGTGTGTGATTGTTTTATTCCAGGAAGATGAAGGGGGTGATGTCCTGCAGGACCTAGCAAAACATGCAAGGAAAATCGTTGTGTACGAACCTGGGATATTTACGTTAAGGATTATGTTTACCAATCGATGACAGTATTGACTCAATACGGGGTTTGCTTTCCACTATCCGTCGCCGTTTAAATGTCTGACATATAACCGTGCTCGAGAAAACCACAGGTAGCATAATGTATTTCATCAGATTTCGTGCGTTTCTGTGTGAAAAGACACGAATTTATGTGCTACTTAATTCGTGCGAAAAGACAGCAATTTAGGCTACACACAACAACCATAAACGGATAGCCTATTTTCTTTATTTTCTTTATTATGGCTAATTAAACGTTATGAATATACAGAAATGTTGTCTTTATTTAATAATGTTTCAAACATTGTAGTTGTATGCCTATGTACTGTTTGAGATTTTCTGAACATCATTTGTGAGAAAATACACACATTTACGTGCAACTTAATTCGTGGGAAAAATTGTTTTATTAATGCTAACGCTGTTTTCTATGCTTGATTTCGATTAATACTTTGGGATACTGGTGCACTTTTGGTCAGAAAGCCCCCTTTTTCGTGTAGGCAACAGTACACGATTTTCTTCATAATGCATTTCATATTTCGTAGAGTCTAAATTACACAATTTTCTTCATTATTCATTTAATACATGTTAAAGAGGTTAATGTAAAAATAATGAAATATGTCGGCTTTCACTTATGGCACTTCCAAGGCCTTTCTATTGTGGTTATGTCAATCATATTATATACTTAGGCTATTGTAACGCGTTCAACCAGTTAGCAAGTCAGAAATGTCCGTTTCCTAGTACCGACTAGCACTTGAATGCTGTATTATGCCAACTTCACATTCTCGTGGAAAATGGGAAGTTGTAACTCCCACATGATTGTGTTCAAGTGGTTTTGAAGTCGGAACAATTCTTAAACCAATAAGATTGGCAACAACATTTTCACTATTTCTCACTTGTAATTCCTACTTGGAGGGTCATTCAAGTGAAACTTCCCAGTCGGAACTAGGTATTTCCGATAACTCTGATAGCACCCTGAACACGACATTAATATGTGTGATCGACAACAGTAGGGTCTGGGTCCCGGCGTGTCCAGTCCCCATACCCATTCCATAGGAGTGAGTGTCAGTAGTCTACTATATGTCCGTGCTATGTGAAGTAAGTATGGTGATTATTATTAAGGTTCTGGTCGTCTGAGATACCAACAAGTAAGGCTATACAATATCAATAAATATATATTTTCTCCTATTGTATTTGAGTTTGTTCTGTCGTTTCTGGATGATTTAATTGAAATTGCAACCAACTTTCTATGGCTTGTTTTAGATATAGTGATATTTGAGAGATTATTTCATTTCAAATAACTGAAAGTGAGAGGTTGTAATTTGAATAAAGGGGGGAAATACCATTACTGAACATGTGGTGATTAGAACAAAAGATTTTACTCATGACTTTGATGAATATTATCGCGCGGCAGTGTCCTAATGCCTGCGCGCAGTGGACTATTGGCATCGTTCGCCATAGCAGGCTGACATTAGATTAGAACATAAGATTTCACTCTTGACTTCAGCGACTATTATTGCGCATAAAGGCCCGGCAGTGTACTTTTGCGCGCACATTGTGCTTTTGCCTGCGCGCAGTGTGCAGTTGCATCCGCGCAGTGTACTACTGGCCTCGTTTGCCATAGCAGGCTAGCATTAAATTATAACACAAGATTTCACTCTTGACTTCAGCGACTATTATTGCGCATAAAGGGCCGGCAGTGTACTTTTGCGCACACATTGTGCTTTTGCCTGCGCGCAGTGTGCAGTTGCATCCGCGCAGTGTACTATTGGCCTCCTTTGCCATAGCAGGCTAGCATTAAATTATAACACAAGATTTCACTCTTGACTATGGCGACTATTATTGCGTGTAAAGGCCAGCAGTGATCTATTGTTTTGGGCGCGCAGTGTATTATTGCGGGCGCACGCAAAGTGTATTGTTTTTTGGCGTACAGTGTGTTTTATGGGCGCGCAGTGTATTGTTTTGGGTGCGCGGTGTACTCTTTTGGGTGCGCGGTCAAAAAAAAAGAGAAGCAAAGCATCCCTTCCGATAGCCGACAGAGGAGGCCTCCGTAACGGGCCAATCGGGGTGGTGGGGAGATGGTGTCCAATCAGCAGATGCCACTGCCGGCTTTATACATTTCACATGGGCATTTCGAGGCTATACTCCGACTGTCTAAGAATGAAGCTAGCGCCATGGCCAGAACCAAGCAAACCGCTCGCAAATCCACCCGTGGCAAAGCCTACAGGATGCAGCTCGCCGCCAAGGCTGCGCGCAGAAGCCTCGAACATGTAAGGAAAATCGTTGTGTACGAACCTGGGATATTTACGTTAAGGATTATGTTTACCAATCGATGACAGTATTGACTCAATACGGGGTTTGCTTTCCGCTATCCGTAGCCGTTCAAATGTCTGACATATAACCGTGCTCGAGAAAACCACAGGTAGCATAATGTATTTCATCAGATTTCGTGCGTTTCTGTGTGAAAAGACACGAATTTATGTGCTACTTAATTCGTGCGAAAAGACAGCAATTTAACACACAACAACCATAAACGGATAGCCTATTTTTTCTTTATTTTCTTTATTATGGCTAATTAAACGTTATGAATATACAGAAATGTTGTCTTTATTTAATAATGTTTCAAACATTGTAGTTGTATGCCTATGTACTGTTTGAGATTTTCTGAACATCATTTGTGAGAAAATACACACATTTACGTGCAACTTAATTCGTGGGAAAAATTGTTTTATTAATGCTAACGCTGTTTTCTATGCTTGATTTCGATTAATACTTTGGGACACTGGTGCACTTTTGGTCAGAAAGCCCCCTTTTCCGTGTAGGCAACAGTACACGATTTTCTTCATAATGCATTTCATATTTCGTAGAGCCTAAATTACACAATTTTCTTCATTATTCATTTAATACATGTTAAAGAGGTTAATGTAAAAATAATGAAATATGTCGGCTTTCACTTATGGCACTTCCAAGGCCTTTCTATTGTGGTTATGTCAATCATATTATATACTTAGGCTATTGTAACGCGTTCAACCAGATAGCAAGTCAGAAATGTCCGTTTCCTAGTACCGACTAGCACTTGAATGCTGTATTATGCCAACTTCACATTCTCGTGGAAAATGGGAAGTTGTAACTCCCACATGATTGTGTTCAAGTGGTTTTGAAGTCGGAACAATTCTTAAACCAATAAGATTGGCAACAACATTTTCACTATTTCTCACTTGTAATTCCTACTTGGAGGGTCATTCAAGTGAAACTTCCCAGTCGGAACTAGTTATTTCCGATAACTCTGATAGCACCCTGAACACGACATTAATATGTGTGATCGACAACAGTAGGATCTGGGTCCCGGCGTGTCCAGTCCCCATACCCATTCCATAGGAGTGAGTGTCAGTAGTCTACTATATGTCCGTGCTATGTGAAGTAAGTATGGTGATTATTATTAAGGTTCTGGTCGCCTGAGATACCAACAAGTAAGGCTATACAACATACAATATCAATAAATATATATTTTCTCCTATTAGTGTATTTGAGTTTGTTCTGTCGTTTCTGGATGATTTAATTGAAATTGCAACCAACTTTCTATGGCTTGTTTTAGATATAGTGATATTTGAGAGATTATTTCATTTCAAATAACTGAAAGTGAGAGGTTGTAATTTGAATAAAGGGGGGAAATGCCATTACTGAACATGTGGTGATTAGAACAAAAGATTTTACTCTTGACTTTGGCGAATGCCTGCGCGCAGTGGACTATTGGCATCGTTCGCCATAGCAGGCTGGCATTAGATTAGAACATAAGATTTCACTCTTGACTTCAGCGACTATTATTGCGCATGAAGGGCCGGCAGTGTACTTTTGCGCGCACATTGTGCTTTTGCCTGCGCGCAGTGTGCAGTTGCATCCGCGCAGTGTACTATTGGCCTCGTTTGCCATAGCAGGCTAGCATTAAATTATTACACAAGATTTCACTCTTGACTTCAGCGACTATTATTGCGCATAAAGGGCCGGCAGTGTACTTTTGCGCGCACATTGTGCTTTTGCCTGCGCGCAGTGTGCTGTTGCATCCGCGCAGTGTACTATTGGCCTCGTTTGCCATAGCAGGCTAGCATTAAATTATAACACAAGATTTCACTCTTGACTATGGCGACTATTATTGCGTGTAAAAGAGTGATCTATTGTTTTGGGCGCGCAGTGTATTATTGCGGGCGCACGCAAAGTGTATTGTTTTTTGGCGTACAGTGTGTTTTATGGGCGCGCAGTGTATTGTTTTGGGTGCGCAGTGTACTGTTTTGGGTGCGCGGTCAAAAAAAAGAGAAGCAAAGCATCCCTTCCGATAGCCGACAGAGGAGGCCTCCGTAACGGGAAAATCGGGGTGGTGGGGAGATGGTGTCCAATCAGCAGATGCCACTGCCGGCTTTATACATTTCACATGGGCATTTCGAAGCTATACTCCGACTGTCTAAGAAGGAAGCTAGCGCCATGGCCAGAACCAAGCAAACCGCTCGCAAATCCACCCGTGGCAAAGCCTACAGGATGCAGCTCGCCGCCAAGGCTGCGCGCAAAGTCAACATGTAAGGAAAATCGTTGTGTACGAACCTGGGATATTTACGTTAAGGATTATGTTTACCAATCGATGACAGTATTGACTCAATACGGGGTTTGCTTTCCGCTATCCGTCGCCGTTTAAATGTCTGACATATAACCGTGCTCGAGAAAACCACAGGTAGCATAATGTATTTCATCAGATTTCGTGCGTTTCTGTGTGAAAAGACACGCATTTATGTGCTACTTAATTCGTGCGAAAAGACAGCAATTTAACACCCAACAACCATAAACGGATAGCCTATTTTTCTTTATTTTCTTTATTATGGCTAATTAAACGTTATGAATATACAGAAATGTTGTCTTTATTTAATAATGTTTCAAACATTGTAGTTGTATGCCTATGTACTGTTTGAGATTTTCTGAACATCATTTGTGAGAAAATACACACATTTACGTGCAACTTAATTCGTGGGAAAAATTGTTTTATTAATGCTAACGCTGTTTTCTATGCTTGATTTCGATTAATACTTTGGGATACTGGTGCACTTTTGGTCAGAAAGCCCACTTTTCCGTGTAGGCAAAAGTACACGATTTTCTTCATAATGCATTTCATATTTCGTAGAGCCTAAATTACACAATTTTCTTCATTATTCATTTAATACATGTTAAAGAGGTTAATGTAAAAATAATGAAATATGTCGGCTTTCACTTATGGCACTTCCAAGGCCTTTCTATTGTGGTTATGTCAATCATATTATATACTTAGATTGTAACGCGTTCAACCAGTTAGCAAGTCAGAAATGTCCGTTTCTTGGTACCGACTAGCACTTGAATGCTGTATTATGCCAACTTCACATTCTCGTGGAAAATGGGAAGTTGTAACTCCCACATGATTGTGTTCAAGTGGTTTTGAAGTCGGAACAATTATTAAACCAATAAGATTGGCAACAACATTTTCACTATTTCTCACTTGTAATTCCTACTTGGAGGGTCATTCAAGTGAAACTTCCCCAGTCGGAACTAGTTATTTCCGATAACTCTGATAGCACCCTGAACACGACATTAATATGTGTGATCGACAACAGTAGGGTCTGGGTCCCGGCGTGTCCAGTCCCCATACCCATTCCATAGGAGTGAGTGTCAGTAGTCTACTATATGTCCGTGCTATGTGAAGTAAGTATGGTGATTATTATTAAGGTTCTGGTCGTCTGAGATACCAACAAGTAAGGCTATACAACATACAATATCAATAAATATATATTTTCTCCTATTAGTGTATTTGAGTTTGTTCTGTCGTTTCTGGATGATTTAATTGAAATTGCAACCAACTTTCTATGGCTTGTTTTAGATATAGTGATATTTGAGAGATTATTTCATTTCAAATAACTGAAAGTGAGAGGTTGTAATTTGAATAAAGGGGGGAAATGCCATTACTGAACATGTGGTGATTAGAACAAAAGATTTTACTCTTGACTTTGGCGAAGCCTGCGCGACATAGAGGCTGGCATTAGATTAGAACATAAGATTTCACTCTTGACTTCAGCGACTATTATTGCGCATGAAGGGCCGGCAGTGTACTTTTGCGCGCACATTGTGCTTTTGCCTGCGCGCAGTGTGCAGTGACCGCGCAGTGTACTATTGGCCTCGTTTGCCATAGCAGGCTAGCATTAAATTATTACACAAGATTTCACTCTTGACTTCAGCGACTATTATTGCGCATAAAGGGCCGGCAGTGTACTTTTGCGCGCACATTGTGCTTTTTTGCCTGCGCGCAGTGTGCTGTTGCATCCGCGCAGTGTACTATTGGCCTCGTTTGCCATAGCAGGCTAGCATTAAATTATAACACAAGATTTCACTCTTGACTATGGCGACTATTATTGCGTGTAAAGGAGAGTGATCTATTGTTTTGGGCGCGCAGTGTATTATTGCGGGCGCACGCAAAGTGTATTGTTTTTTGGCGTACAGTGTGTTTTATGGGCGCGCAGTGTATTGTTTTGGGTGCGCAGTGTACTGTTTTGGGTGCGCGGTCAAAAAAAAAGAGAAGCAAAGCATCCCTTCCGATAGCCGACAGAGGAGGCCTCCGTAACGGGAAAATCGGGGTGGTGGGGAGATGGTGTCCAATCAGCAGATGCCACTGCCGGCTTTATACATTTCACATGGGCATTTCGAGGCTATACTCCGACTGTCTAAGAAGGAAGCTAGCGCAATGGCCAGAACCAAGCAAACCGCTCGCAAATCCACCCGTGGCAAAGCCTACAGGATGCAGCTCGCCGCCAAGGCTGCGCGCAAAGTCAACATGTAAGGAAAATCGTTGTGTACGAACCTGGGATATTTACGTTAAGGATTATGTTTACCAATCGATGACAGTATTGACTCAATACGGGGTTTGCTTTCCGCTATCCGTCGCCGTTTAAATGTCTGACATATAACCGTGCTCGAGAAAACCACAGGTAGCATAATGTATTTCATCAGATTTCGTGCGTTTCTGTGTGAAAAGACACGCATTTATGTGCTACTTAATTCGTGCGAAAAGACAGCAATTTAACACCCAACAACCATAAACGGATAGCCTATTTTTCTTTATTTTCTTTATTATGGCTAATTAAACGTTATGAATATACAGAAATGTTGTCTTTATTTAATAATGTTTCAAACATTGTAGTTGTATGCCTATGTACTGTTTGAGATTTTCTGAACATCATTTGTGAGAAAATACACACATTTACGTGCAACTTAATTCGTGGGAAAAATTGTTTTATTAATGCTAACGCTGTTTTCTATGCTTGATTTCGATTAATACTTTGGGATACTGGTGCACTTTTGGTCAGAAAGCCCACTTTTCCGTGTAGGCAAAAGTACACGATTTTCTTCATAATGCATTTCATATTTCGTAGAGTCTAAATTACACAATTTTCTTCATTATTCATTTAATACATGTTAAAGAGGTTAATGTAAAAATAATGAAATATGTCGGCTTTCACTTATGGCACTTCCAAGGCCTTTCTATTGTGGTTATGTCAATCATATTATATACTTAGGCTATTGTAACGCGTTCAACCAGTTAGCAAGTCAGAAATGTCCGTTTCTTGGTACCGACTAGCACTTGAATGCTGTATTATGCCAACTTCACATTCTCGTGGAAAATGGGAAGTTGTAACTCCCACATGATTGTGTTCAAGTGGTTTTGAAGTCGGAACAATTATTAAACCAATAAGATTGGCAACAACATTTTCACTATTTCTCACTTGTAATTCCTACTTGGAGGGTCATTCAAGTGAAACTTCCCAGTCGGAACTAGTTATTTCCGATAACTCTGATAGCACCCTGAACACGACATTAATATGTGTGATCGACAACAGTAGGGTCTGGGTCCCGGCGTGTCCAGTCCCCATACCCATTCCATAGGAGTGAGTGTCAGTAGTCTACTATATGTCCGTGCTATGTGAAGTAAGTATGGTGATTATTATTAAGGTTCTGGTCGCCTGAGATACCAACAAGTAAGGCTATACAACATACAATATCAATAAATATATATTTTCTCCTATTAGTGTATTTGAGTTTGTTCTGTCGTTTCTGGATGATTTAATTGAAATTGCAACCAACTTTCTATGGCTTGTTTTAGATATAGTGATATTTGAGAGATTATTTCATTTCAAATAACTGAAAGTGAGAGGTTGTAATTTGAATAAAGGGGGGAAATGCCATTACTGAACATGTGGTGATTAGAACAAAGATTTTACTCTTGACTTTCGCGAATATTATCGCGCGGCAGTGTCCTAATGCCTGCGCGCAGTGGACTATTGGCATCGTTCGCCATAGCAGGCTGGCATTAGATTAGAACATAAGATTTCACTCTTGACTTCAGCGACTATTATTGCGCATAAAGGGCCGGCAGTGTACTTTTGCGCGCACATTGTGCTTTTGCCTGCGCGCAGTGTGCAGTTGCATCCGCGCAGTGTACTATTGGCCTCGTTTGCCATAGCAGGCTAGCATTAAATTATAACACAAGATTTCACTCTTGACTTCAGCGACTATTATTGCGCATAAAGGGCCGGCAGTGTACTTTTGCGCGCACATTGTGCTTTTGCCTGCGCGCAGTGTGCAGTTGCATCCGCGCAGTGTACTATTGGCCTCGTTTGCCATAGCAGGCTAGCATTAAATTATAACACAAGATTTCACTCTTGACTATGGCGACTATTATTGCGTGTAAAGGCCAGCAGTGATCTATTGTTTTGGGCGCGCAGTGTATTATTGCGGGCGCACGCAAAGTGTAAGTTTTTTGGCGTACAGTGTGTTTTATGGGCGCGCAGTGTATTGTTTTGGGTGCGCAGTGTACTGTTTTGGGTGCGCGGTCAAAAAAAAGAGAAGCAAAGCATCCCTTCCGATAGCCGACAGAGGAGGCCTCCGTAACGGGCCAATCGGGGTGGTGGGGAGATGGTGTCCAATCAGCAGATGCCACTGCCGGCTTTATACATTTACATGGGCATTTCGAGGCTATACTCCGACTGTCTAAGAAGGAAGCTAGCGCCATGGCCAGAACCAAGCAAACCGCTCGCAAATCCACCCGTGGCAAAGCCTACAGGATGCAGCTCGCCGCCAAGGCTGCGCGCAAAGTCAACATGTAAGGAAAATCGTTGTGTACGAACCTGGGATATTTACGTTAAGGATTATGTTTACCAATCGATGACAGTATTGACTCAATACGGGGTTTGCTTTCCGCTCTCCGTCGCCGTTTAAATGTCTGACATATAACCGTGCTCGAGAAAACCACAGGTAGCATAATGTATTTCATCAGATTTCGTGCGTTTCTGTGTGAAAAGACACGAATTTATGTGCTACTTAATTCGTGCGAAAAGACAGCAATTTAACACACAACAACCATAAACGGATAGCCTATTTTTCTTTATTTTCTTTATTATGGCTAATTAAACGTTATGAATATACAGAAATGTTGTCTTTATTAATAATGTTTCAAACATTGTAGTTGTATGCCTATGTACTGTTTGAGATTTTCTGAACATCATTTGTGAGAAAATACACACATTTACGTGCAACTTAATTCGTGGGAAAAATTGTTTTATTAATGCTAACGCTGTTTTCTATGCTTGATTTCGATTAATACTTTGGGATACTGGTGCACTTTTTGGTCAGAAAGCCCCCTTTTCCGTGTAGGCAACAGTACACGATTTTCTTCATAATGCATTTCATATTTCGTAGAGTCTAAATTACACAATTTTCTTCATTATTCATTTAATACATGTTAAAGAGGTTAATGTAAAAATAATGAAATATGTCGGCTTTCACTTATGGCACTTCCAAGGCCTTTCTATTGTGGTTATGTCAATCATATTATATACTTAGGCTATTGTAACGCGTTCAACCAGTTAGCAAGTCAGAAATGTCCGTTTCCTAGTACCGACTAGCACTTGAATGCTGTATTATGCCAACTTCACATTCTCGTGGAAAATGGGAAGTTGTAACTCCCACATGATTGTGTTCAAGTGGTTTTGAAGTCGGAACAATTCTTAAACCAATAAGATTGGCAACAACATTTTCACTATTTCTCACTTGTAATTCCTACTTGGAGGGTCATTCAAGTGAAACTTCCCAGTCGGAACTAGGTATTTCCGATAACTCTGATAGCACCCTGAACACGACATTAATATGTGTGATCGACAACAGTAGGGTCTGGGTCCCGGCGTGTCCAGTCCCCATACCCATTCCATAGGAGTGAGTGTCAGTAGTCTACTATATGTCCGTGCTATGTGAAGTAAGTATGGTGATTATTATTAAGGTTCTGGTCGTCTGAGATACCAACAAGTAAGGCTATACAACATACAATATCAATAAATATATATTTTCTCCTATTAGTGTATTTGAGTTTGTTCTGTCGTTTCTGGATGATATAATTGAAATTGCAACCAACTTTCTATGGCTTGTTTTAGATATAGTGATATTTGAGAGATTATTTCATTTCAAATAACTGAAAGTGAGAGGTTGTAATTTGAATAAAGGGGGGAAATACCATTACTGAACATGTGGTGATTAGAACAAAAGATTTTACTCTTGACTTTGATGAATATTATCGCGCGGCAGTGTCCTAATGCCTGCGCGCAGTGGACTATTGGCATCGTTCGCCATAGCAGGCTGACATTAGATTAGAACATAAGATTTCACTCTTGACTTCAGCGACTATTATTGCGCATAAAGGGCCGGCAGTGTACTTTTGCGCGCACATTGTGCTTTTGCCTGCGCGCAGTGTGCAGTTGCATCCGCGCAGTGTTCTATTGGCCTCCTTTGCCATAGCAGGCTAGCATTAAATTATAACACAAGATTTCACTCTTGACTATGGCGACTATTATTGCGTGTAAAGGCCAGCAGTGATCTATTGTTTTGGGCGCGCAGTGTATTATTGCGGGCGCACGCAAAGTGTATTGTTTTTTGGCGTACAGTGTATTGTGGGCGCGCAGTGTATTGTTTTGGGTGCGCAGTGTATTGTTTTATGGGCGCGCAGTGTATTGTTTTGGGTGCGCAGTGTACTGTTTTGGGTGCGCGGTCAAAAAAAAAGAGAAGCAAAGCATCCCTTCCGATAGCCGACAGAGGAGGCCTCCGTAACGGGCCAATCGGGGTGGTGGGGAGATGGTGTCCAATCAGCAGATGCCACTGCCGGCTTTATACATTTCACATGGGCATTTCGAGGCTATACTCCGACTGTCTAAGAAGGAAGCTAGCGCCATGGCCAGAACCAAGCAAACCGCTCGCAAATCCACCCGTGGCAAAGCCTACAGGATGCAGCTCGCCGCCAAGGCTGCGCGCAAAGTCAACATGTAAGGAAAATCGTTGTGTACGAACCTGGGATATTTACGTTAAGGATTATGTTTACCAATCGATGACAGTATTGACTCAATACGGGGTTTGCTTTCCGCTATCCGTAGCCGTTCAAATGTCTGACATATAACCATGCTCGAAAACCACAGGTAGCATAATGTATTTCATCAGATTTCGTGCGTTTCTGTGTGAAAAAGACACGAATTTATGTGCTACTTAATTCGTGCGAAAAAGACAGCGATTTAACACACAACAACCATAAACGGATAGCCTATTTTTCTTTATTTTCTTTATTATGGCTAATTAAACGTTATGAATATACAGAAATGTTGTCTTTATTTAATAATGTTTCAAACATTGTAGTTGTATGCCTATGTACTGTTTGAGATTTTCTGAACATCATTTGTGAGAAAATACACACATTTACGTGCAACTTAATTCGTGGGAAAAATTGTTTTATTAATGCTAACGCTGTTTTCTATGCTTGATTTCGATTAATACTTTGGGACACTGGTGCACTTTTGGTCAGAAAGCCCCCTTTTCCGTGTAGGCAACAGTACACGATTTTCTTCATAATGCATTTCATATTTCGTAGAGTCTAAATTACACAATTTTCTTCATTATTCATTTAATACATGTTAAAGAGGTTAATGTAAAAATAATGAAATATGTCGGCTTTCACTTATGGCACTTCCAAGGCCTTTCTATTGTGGTTATGTCAATCATATTATATACTTAGGCTATTGTAACGCGTTCAACCAGTTAGCAAGTCAGAAATGTCCGTTTCCTAGTACCGACTAGCACTTGAATGCTGTATTATGCCAACTTCACATTCTCGTGGAAAATGGGAAGTTGTAACTCCCACATGATTGTGTTCAAGTGGTTTTGAAGTCGGAACAATTCTTAAACCAATAAGATTGGCAACAACATTTTCACTATTTCTCACTTGTAATTCCTACTTGGAGGGTCATTCAAGTGAAACTTCCCAGTCGGAACTAGGTATTTCCGATAACTCTGATAGCACCCTGAACACGACATTAATATGTGTGATCGACAACAGTAGGGTCTGGGTCCCGGCGTGTCCAGTCCCCATACCCATTCCATAGGAGTGAGTGTCAGTAGTCTACTATATGTCCGTGCTATGTGAAGTAAGTATGGTGATTATTATTAAGGTTCTGGTCGTCTGAGATACCAACAAGTAAGGCTATACAACATACAATATCAATAAATATATATTTTCTCCTATTAGTGTATTTGAGTTTGTTCTGTCGTTTCTGGATGATATAATTGAAATTGCAACCAACTTTCTATGGCTTGTTTTAGATATAGTGATATTTGAGAGATTATTTCATTTCAAATAACTGAAAGTGAGAGGTTGTAATTTGAATAAAGGGGGGAAATACCATTACTGAACATGTGGTGATTAGAACAAAAGATTTTACTCTTGACTTTGATGAATATTATCGCGCGGCAGTGTCCTAATGCCTGCGCGCAGTGGACTATTGGCATCGTTCGCCATAGCAGGCTGACATTAGATTAGAACATAAGATTTCACTCTTGACTTCAGCGACTATTATTGCGCATAAAGGGCCGGCAGTGTACTTTTTGCGCGCACATGTGCTTTTTTGCCTGCGCGCAGTGTGCAGTTGCATCCGCGCAGTGTACTATTGGCCTCGTTTGCCATAGCAGGCTAGCATTAAATTATAACACAAGATTTCACTCTTGACTTCAGCGACTATTATTGCGCATAAAGGGCCGGCAGTGTACTTTTGCGCGCACATTGTGCTTTTGCCTGCGCGCAGTGTGCAGTTGCATCCGCGCAGTGTTCTATTGGCCTCCTTTGCCATAGCAGGCTAGCATTAAATTATAACACAAGATTTCACTCTTGACTATGGCGACTA
>NW_025534989.1:0-30000 GCF_020615455.1 Coregonus clupeaformis
AAACAAAGTTTCCGACCACAGTCAGCAGTATGGTGGGATCATTTTGTAGAGTGGAAACAAGGCCTCTAATCCAGAAGTCATAAATTAGTTAGCATGCAGCAGTGCTTCTGATGGTGCCAGCTGAAAGCAACACTGGACTCCCAACTGACCTGAAACCCTGGCTGTTAAAATGTGTCAAACGCAACAGGGGACGATATATCACTACTGTCTGTTTTTGCTGGTTGATGTCTCTAGTACAGCATCCTTACACAGGCATGTTGATCCTTGATCCAGAGTCTCAAGTGAAGTCATCTGGGATATTGGATATGATATTGATATAGGATATTGATATCAAGTTTCACGTTTTTATTGTCACGTGCTCTAGTACAGTGAAATGCCTTTCTTGTTAGCTCTTTCCCAACAATGCAGTAATCAATATCAGTAGTACTATAAAAAATATATGATATGACAATGCCTAATAAATATGCCTCACGCAATGCGAGTCCTTATTCATTCATGGCAACAGTTACTTCAGTGACTCACACACACAGAAGTGGATCCATCCACTGTTATAGGCTCCTGTCTGTGATTAAAGCCAGGCTTCAATATGGGCTACTGCCCCACATTCACACTTTCCACCAGCCTATTCCAGCCAGCCCATTACTCCTGCTGTTACCCCTCTGAGAGAGCTAGCTAGCTACCTAACTGTAACTGCTTCCCTCAGCTCTGGCTGGAGACTATGGCAAGGCTCTGGCAGGCGATATTAGGCTAAGTACATTCACCAAAAGCATCCAAAAGAGCTGGATGTAGTCATCAACTGGAGACCGTTGGCTTAGTACTGAACTAGGTTTTTTTCTCCTGTACAGTATAAATAGGACCAGGAGGTTTTCCTGAGCATCCAACCAGGAAAAGCTATGTTCCTAGTTATAGATTAGTAAGACTACAACTAGGAAGTGGAGTTTTTCCTGGTCAGGTCATGTGGTTAGGAAAAACGCCTGGCCCTAAAGTATATAGGTTATCGTAGGCCTGTATGAAATTAATCAACACAGGCACTAAATCATACCATTTGACCCGAGTTCCCCCTCTGTTGGATCAGCTCTGTTGAATCACTTATGTTTATTGTCTCTTTGACTGTTCTGGGATCAGAGTTAAGCTATACCAGGTGAGTCACGCCCCATGTATGTTATTGGGAGCCTGGGAGGTTATATGAGTCCCAGGTCAGTTTCAGTAAACAAACAGACAAAAGGCAGAGCCAGGCTGGGTGAGTGGGTTAAAACTAATCCTAAAAACAGATGGCTGATCTCTCCTGGTCTTATTAGAGGGATGAGAAATGACTCTGGCTCTCGGTAGGAGTAGGCCACAGACACAGATCTAGGATCAGCCTCCCCAAATCCAATCTACAGTATATCAATGACAGAGAACATCTAACTGACCTTCAATCAGCGTATAGAGCAACTTCATCCTTCAATATAGTGACTACTTTTTTGATCAAATACGGGTAGAAGTAGCCTTTTAATAGCCACAGATCTAGGATCAGCTTACCATCCCCAGATTCTAACCATAACCATTGCAAAGCTGACCTTGGACCAGTTTTGATTTGATACCAGACAACATGAGACATAGGCTCATGTCTGTCTGGGTCCATCAACGAGAATTCATTATGACTCAACAGCAACTCTCCATTGAGACATATTCCAGTACTCCAGTGTCCGGGGGAGCTTGGCAACATGATACATTGAAGAGTGTGAGAACATTTTCATGTCCCTTTTAATCTTTATCAAAAAATGTTTACCAAAAAACTCAGTTATTAAAATCGAATGGTTCTGAACCTGGAGGGTTCTTATACAACATAAGCACATGAAGTAGCACTACACACAGTAAAGTTTACAACAGTTATTAGCCAACAAGGTTGTTACTTTTGTGCTGTCTGAACCAAATACCGCTCCTTATCTAATCTGTTTAATGTTAGTCAATTATTCTGTTACGCAGGGCAAAATGAAGAAATAATTGTCTTTCTAAAAGTAGAGAAAAGTGTGGTAAATTTAACTCTGGGAGCTGAAATCTAAAGGCCACCCAATGTGCTGTTTGTGATGTTGGAGTTAAGATGGAGTTGTTGTTGGCTGACTGTCATGGATGTAAATTTGTTTTCTTACCATGAAGGAATGAGTGTGTATATGTGTGATTCTGAGAGATGCCACTTGAGAGTGTGTGTGTTTGTGTGTGTGTTTGCGTGTGTGTGTGTTGACTGTGTGTGTCTGTGTGTGTGTGTGTGTGTGTGCGTGCGTGCGTGCGTGTCTGTGTGTGTGTGTGCGCGTGTCTCTGTGTGTGTGTCTGTGTGTGTGTGTGTTGACTGTGTGTTCACCTCGACTCTGCTGGCGGTTCACTATGCCCCCCAAGGTCCATCTGCGGTCCAGTCTCTTCAGATGAGCCTTGCGTCTTTTAGTAACTGATGAAGGGATGGATGGGGAAACCAAAGAAAAACAAAGAAACATGAACTTAAGAAGCGTATTACAAACTGAAAGAAGGCAAAAAGCTGTCGTTAGTTAGTAGGATGGTGAAAACATTACATGGAAAGCCAGCAAATAAATGGTGTCCATTTTAAGCTATGCATAGTAAATAACATGATTTGTAATAGTGTAGTAGCAAATGTTTTAAAATAAAATAATTTATATTCATTGTTGTCATGATAATCACTCCTAAGGTATTTATCATATCTGTCTTCCAAGTTCACATACACATTTCACAGTCAGCAGCTAAACTTCTTAAAGGGTGTGCATTTCTGGGGACTGAGTTATACTGACATTATAAAGGAAGAGTGGATCCACGGATATCCTGAGGACAGTGAGAGCTAGGTCATAAATACAGAGATATTTCCTTACGAGAGACAACTGCCCAGAGAAACTATTCTCCATATCGTCTGTCACCGAAAGACCAAAAGAGAACAAGCCCCTCATTAAAAGAGGAAGCAATGGTCATAGAAATAGAATGAATAGAAAGGGCATCTCCATTCATTACAAATTGCCAGGGTTAGAGCTTCCAAGCATGTTCTATTCATTCTATTTATATGGCAATGATGACATGATGTATTATACAGTATCATCCAATCTAGTGCATCTGGAATACTGAAATCTGTTGGTCTTCAAGGTTCTCCCCATGACTGTATTCTAGAAGGCCAATCCCCATTCATAAAGTTGTGTGTATCTGGGACCTTTGAAATTGTCACAGACATGCTACATCTGTGTGGCATAGTATCATACTAGCCCCTAGCACACTGTACACACGGTTTAAGATTGCCCAGCAAACTACATCTGTGTCCAATGTGTCGCCAATATGTTTTCTAGCAACTGTATAGGAGAAAATAGATACGAGTAAATCTCCATGTTAGCCTGTTAGCCTACAGTAACAGCTAGCTACGTCCTCTGGTAAACTGTTCCATTCCAGTCCCCCTTAAACACAGGGACCACTCTTGCAACACCACTGACTTACAGTAAAGTAAAACAGCCCTATATGATACTGTCCAACTCGTTGCTTTCTGGTGATGCCTCATCGTTATCCTCCCTTCCCTAACGCATTCCCTAAGGGAACATAAACCAGACTTTCAGAATGGAGGAACGAGTGATGAGGAGGGAGGACAGAGTGAAATTACTGTCATCTCTCCTTTCATAATGGAGGGAAGAGGAGGAGGGAGAAAAGGAGGAGAGGAGAGGAGGACAGAATCAAATGATTCCTCTCTCTCTCTCTCTCTCTCTCTCTCTCTCTCTCTCTCTCTCTCTCTCTCTCTCTCTCTTCTCTCTCTCTCTCTCTCTCTCTCTCTCTCTCTCTCTCTCTCTCTCTCTCTCTCTCTCTCTCTCTCTCTCTCTCTCTCTCACATTGACCTCCTAATTGAAATATCAGATTGGGGACAGCCACAAAGGGAGATGTTATTTCAGGGTAATTCCAATAGACCAGACCTACCAGGCCCTGTCGTTCCACCTCAGTGAGCTAGCTACAGTCTGCTATTGGTTTATATTACAGCAGACTGGGGCTTAATAAGTATGGGGGGGGGGCTGAGAGGGTAGGGGAGACAGGATAGTTACCAGAGATATGAGATATGCAGCGGTGTGTGCAAACTGAGCAGGCAGGCTCTAATTGGGAAGGTGTTGATAGAGGAGTGTTTTGTGGGATGGGAGGGAGGGATGTGATGTGTGGGGTGTGTGTGTGTGTCTGCATTACCTCTCTGTATGTGTGTCTGCGACTGCATCCACATCCGTGCAAGTGTGTCTCAGTCTATGACTAACCCAGATCCCTAGGCATCTCCAGGCTCCAGCTACATGACCGTTGTTTTTCCTTAAAGGCTATCACAGACTTTCACTACCAGCCCAGTACCACCCAGCATATGTCCCGTCTCTCTCTCTCTCTCTCTGTGTGTGTGGAGTGACTGCAGTCTGCATTAAGGGGAGCTGGGGGGCTACAGCAGCTGCAGAGGACCTGTCATCACATGCTGGGATGTGGCGTGCCAGTTTACAGTGTAATAGTGCCATAGGCCAGCATGAGGATCATAAAGCAACGTGTCTTAATGAGAGACAGGGAGAGAGCCTTACATACCCTGGTGGCAGTCTATGACACACAAAGCATTACAGCATAATGATTACACTATACCACTATTCCATGGGTTACTAAAACTGATGGAAAACAGAGGTTATATGACATTAATGCTGGGGGAGTGTGTGTGTGTGTGTGTGGCTGTGTGTGTGTGTGTGTGTGTGTGTGTGTGTGTGTGTATGTGTGTATGTGTGTGTGTGTGTGTATGTATGTGTGTGTATGTATGTCTGTGAATGTGTGTGCCTGCCTGCCTGTCTGGGTGTAACACACAGCTAAGACGCTACAGTGTCGTCCTGAAGCTCCAAAAGGGAAGGGAGCTTATTCTCTAGTGATGAAATATGCCCTCCAAACAGTCAGACTAAACATTATTGCAAAGAAGAGGTCATGACAAAACGATACTCCTTAAAAAAGTAGTGACTTCCCATGGGGCTGTGAAGGAATCTGCTCTGGTGCCAAAATATCCAGCCTGATGAAAACCCTGTGGTTTGAACAAAGGGCATTTGGCTGGGGTTGTTACAATGTCTGTTTTCTGCTCTGACCCTGGTCCTCGAGGTTCCTGCTGTCCAAGCACAGCTATTAGTTGTCATACCTAAGGCCTTAGTAATGACGGTAGTGATATTTAGCAGGGAGAATGGCTGGTGTGTGTTATCTAAGGTCTTGGTAATGACGGAAGTAATATTTAGCAGGGAGAATGGCTGGTGTGTGTTACCTAAGGCCTTAGTAATGACGGTAGTGATATTTAGCAGGGAGAATGTCTGGTGTGTGTTACCTAAGGCCTTAGTAATGACGGTAGTGATATTTAGCAGGGAGAATGGCTGGTGTGTGTTACCTAAAACAAATATATAAGTTCGTACATAGCTAATATCTAAGTGCTGGAAACCCAGCCTAAAACCAAACAGCTGTAATGCAGGTGTAGAAGTGGCTAGAAAACTCCTAGAAAGGCCAAACCTAGGAAAACTGAGAGGAACCAGGCTAGAGGCCTTAGTAATGACGGAAGTAATATTTAGCAGGGAGAAAGGCTGGTGTGTGTTACCTAAGGCCTTAGTAATGATGGTAGTGATATTTAGCAGGGAGAATGTCTGCTGTGTGTTACCTAAGGCCTTAGTAATGATGGTAGTGATATTTAGCAGGGAGAATGGCTGGTGTGTGTTACCTAAGGCCTTAGTAATGACGGTAGTGATATTTAGCAGGGAGAATGGCTGGTGTGTGTTACCTTAGTAATGACGGTAGTGATATTTAGCAGGGAGAATGTCTGGTGTGTGTGTTACCTTCTCCTGTCCTGACGGTGCTAAGTTCCAGGTCATCTCTAGTGCCGTTCTGTGAGTCCAGGTATGTGGCCGGCACCCAACCCTGCTCCTCGGCTGTACTGACGAACCACCAACCTATAACAAAGAGACACACACACACACACACACTAGTTTGTGCAGAGCCACGTGGGGACAAACACACACACATTCTTTATACACTATGACACAGAAAGAAAATAGACAGACAGACACACAGATACACACCAGCCATTCTCCCTGCTAAATATCACTACTATCATTACTAAGGCCTTAGGTATGAGAACTAATAGTTGTGCTTGGACTCCAAACACACTTACACATTTTGATTTACACTCAATAATGGAAATATGTCAATGTCCTAGTTCCTTCATCCGCAGCAGTTTGCTAAGGCTATAAATTACAATAACTGCTCTACATTCAAAACGAACTCCAGAATTTATTGGGTGTTAATGTTTGTATTGGTCCAGGCTTTCATTTATATCTGCTACATGGAGAGTAGTGGAGTGATGTAACCAGGGAACTTTTCACCTGCTTGGAAAGCTGCTATCATTACAAAACCACCAGACGTTTCAAAGTAGGAGTACTGCTCATGGATCAGTTTTGCATTTTAAATCAAAATGATTAAGATTATATGGACAGGGAGAACCTGATCAGTACTCTAGGGTTAGGGTTAGGTTTTTTCATATATGGGTCCAGAGTTGAGAGGAAAATGGACACTAAGGCTCAAGGAGGTAGAAGTTGTCCCTGAACCACAGATCTAGGATCAGATTACCATAACTGAGTTCTAACCTGAAACCATCAAGGGGATTAAATAAGAGCTGACCTTGTATCAGTGCAATAGTTAAGAATTGACGTGAATTGACTCTCCCCAAAAAAATCCTAGTCTAGTATTTCGAGAGGTGTTTGTGGGACAATAAATATTTTTGATTGGAATTGAATCGCCTCTACCTAGACCTGATTAAATGCAAAAACATTCTGTCGAATCGGGCACCAAACCAAACCGACACTCACAAAAAGAGAGAGGAAAAGAGACCTAAACATCAATCCTTCCCTGACAGTTAGCATGTGTCTTAGTGATTTTGTTCTGCAACGGTAGCACGATTAGAGTTTCCTACTGTCTATTCTATTTACCAAGTTCGGATGCTCCCCAAGCATTTCCTCCGTAACATTTGGGTTCAATGTGGACTATTCAGAGTCGTAAATAGTAGGGAAGCTGCCTTTCAGCGAACCTTGAAGATACTGGATAATTTATTACTTTCTGCAGCCTATAACGCACCCAGATGCACGCCATACGCTAACACACACAGGCGCACACTTGACGGATGCACATATGTACACATACACACTAACACACACACTCCGACAGTATGAAAGCGAAGAGAGCGAGGCAACGAGCACAAACTATTTATTTTTTCTCCAATGGAGTCCAACAATTAAGTAATCATCTCTTGACTGTATTTACAGTCATATGGCGAGGTCCTATAATGTGATTTGAGAACACATAGTGCACACACACACACTGGCTTGAGTGAATCAAGTCATCACATGCTCCATTTGATGTCCCTGCAAGACACAACAACTCACATTGGGAAATGAGACCGATGTGACCTATATGGAAAATATGTCTGTGTAAAACAGTTTCTTCATCGGAAAAAAAGAACATTGGTCATTGTTAGGGTTGCGAAATTCCAGTAACTTCCCAAACATTCCTTGGTTTTCCAGAAATCCAGGTTGGACGTCACTCATAACACAAGACTACTATAGCTGTACTATGTTTGAAGCTCTGAATGGTCCACCATAGTGTCTGAGGCTTCAACCCACAGGCATTGTCTAAAAGGCATTGAAGTTCAAAGCAATTTAACCTTCACAGAAAAGCATAGCATTTAAGTATGGTTGGTAGCAGGCCAAATTAGACAGTACAGTACACAAGTATTGACTAGCTCTCTGAGTGGTCTTAAATGGATGTGTGTTACCCTCAAGTGGGTGCATTGATTCCTATACCACCCTGTCTGTGACAGCCTATCTGTAGTGTCTGGGTCTGGATTGTACCAACTCAACAACTCCCCCACCCGCCCAGCCCAGCCACCCCGTTCCCACCAAACTGAGGGAAATAGTGTCTCCAACTCTCCATTCCACCTCCTTCAGTGGGTTAGCTGGGTGTTTTGAATCTGAAGGGCAACCAACAGGGGTTGTGTACTGTCACGTGCCCACCCTGAACTGGTTCCACTTCCTCAAAGGCAGTCTGCTTTTCTGTTCCGCTGTTGTCTAAAGGTCCCACTGTATACATTACAGCAGAGTCTGGGGTCTGACAACACACAGTACAGTGAGTTTGGCTTCACAAATGCTAATAATGCTATGCTAATTATGCTATGCTAATGTTTAGCCTAGTGAAGACGCTAACATTGGACTGACTGTAGAGGCATTGGTTTTGCTCAGTTCTAACTTTCAAAGTGAATTTGACATTGTGACATTGATGCTATGCTAATTAATTATTATGCTACTGTAGGCTAGCTAGATCCTAGACTGAAAATATGTTTTGATGAATGGCATTCAACACATATAGCAGTGAGATGAGAGGTAGTACGGTACGTCTCTCCTCTCTTTTTTAAAGTCCTACATTCAACGTGTGAAATATGCTCCCTCAATAAAAATTGCCAATACCATACGAAACTCAATGGAAGTTGGCCATAGTTTAGCAAAGATACTTTATAGACCAAGATACTGCAACTGTTCAAAAGGAAATAATCAAATCCAATCCATCCACCTTTATGGAATTTGGCCATAGTTTAGCAAAGAGACAATTCAGGAGCCATTTTTTTCCAAAAGGCCACCTGACTTGACTAGCGGAAGAAAAACAGGCTTCTAAATCCCTATGTGACAGGGTCCTGGTGAGTGACTGCCATTATCAGCTGCATGTGTGAGCTGCCACAGCTTTATATAACTGCCTACGTAGTAGGGGCTAATAGAAATAGGAAAGAGTGTGCCTGCAAACACAAACGTGTGTGTATGTGTGATAGTGTATGAGCATAGGCACGTGTCTGTATAGGGGTCATCAACATGCATGCTTGCACTTGTATGTGTATGTACTTTTGTCTGAAAAGACAAATGAGAAAGACTAGTTTAGCCCTGGTCTCTCTCTCCCAGGCTGGCAGACACCACATGGCTTTGACAAGGCCCAGCTCCCTTATACATTCAGCTCCCATGCTGACAGACACCACATGGCTTTGACAAGGCCCAGCTCCCCTATACATTCAGCTCCCAGGCTGGAAGACACCACATGGCTTTGACAAGGCCCAGCTCCCCTGTGCATTCAGCTCCCATGCTGACAGACACCACATGGCTTTGACAAGGCCCAGCTCCCCTGTACATTCAGCTCCCATGCTGACAGACACCACATGGCTTTGACAAGGCCCAGTTCCCCTATAAATTCAGTTCTGGAGAAAGTCAGATGTGGTAAAAGAGCAGAGAAATTAGAAACAGAAAGACTGCTGGATCTCCTCACACACAGGCCGTTACCAGAGTAGAGAGAGACTGTGGAGGGAGCGAGAGAGAGAGAGACCAGAGAGAGAAAGCGAGGGAACGTTCTAATATGTTCCTAACCAACTAATGTCCATGTGTCAACATTTTCCAGGAAACTCACTCTGTCCAACTGCAATATGGACAGAAGTTGGATCTTTCTCTTTGCGCTTCTCTCTCTCTTTCAGGACAGTTGTTCGTAGGAAGTTAGTTGGCGTTCCCTCTTTCTGGCGATGCCATTTAGTCTCCAGACAGACAGACAATAAACCCTGTTTTCCCAGAGAAGAGAGAGGACATCCCCCTTGGAGAAGACAAGGGTTTTCCCATTAACACAGTGGAAGCCAATTGGCTTGGCGGCTCAATTAGGCTACAAGGGATTTATCATGGGATTGAGCTGTTTATGTGGTATTGTCTGATGTTGACCAGGTTTGTTGTGTCTTTTCTGTTTGTTGGTGGCGTTTGTTGTGTTTTGTGTGTGAAAAATCAATGTTTAATCATGTAGCCTGGGGTGTTCCAGCGGTCTAAGCTACTGCCTCTGGATAACAAGTACTAACGCTGCGAGCATGGGTTCAAATCTGACCCAACGCTCCAGCAATTTCTCTCCTCCTATCTAGTTCTTTCTATATATCCTGTCCAATAAACAAAGAAAATATGAAAGTAGTGGGACAGCCACACCATTTAAAAGAAAAGTTAATCATAACATGCTATAAAAGCTGCTATTGGAAGCATACATGTCTTGTTTGATTACAGTGGCTAACATTACCATATTACATCAACAATGAATGTAATAACCATTGCTGATGGTCAGTTATTTTAAATGACTATATGTTCTAAAATAGCTGTATATCTTGATTTACTGTACTGTATGTGTATGGAATACATCACAGTACAGGTGCACTAGAGAGAGACTAAAAGGGCAATCTGGGATTCAAACAACAGCAAATAGACCATGTTTTCCTCGAAAGGTTATGAATCATAGAACATGGAAAAGTGGAAAAACAAGCTTCATTCTCCAGCAAGGGTGGGATGTGGGCAGGGGGGCAGGGCAGTTAGAGAAGTGGGGGGCAGCTGTAAAAATGAAACAAGCTAAAACAATAAAAGGTGGGTCATCTAATGAACTACATATTGACCATCATCTGAACATACAGTAGACTAGAAAGTAAAAGGGATGGCCTGTTGTTTTAACAGGTTTAAGTCATCATGTTATTGGTTGCAGGGACCCGTGTGTGTGGAAAGGGTGGTGGTGTGTGTGTGTGGTGTTTGTGTGTGTGTGTCCACTGGGTTCCCACACACCAGACTAGAAACCGTGCTTAGGCTGAGTTCGCTCAACCTCAAACAACGCAGTAAAAAGACATTTAGAGGAATACTCTCACGAGTGCTCATTTCCTGTCTACGTACGATCCTTTTATTATACAGGTGCCGTGTCAAAATCTAAATCAGACCACTTCTCAGCCTTTGATTATAATAAACATTTATACAGCAGCAAACATTACTTTATGTCGATTCTGGGTCTGGGTTTTTTCCTGACAGAAATGATCCAATTTGCTCTACCTCATCTGATTTATGATGTGAAACTAAAGATATATATCTTTTTTAAAAGGTCAAAGAGTGACAGCTGCAAAACCTCCTTAACATTCACAGTACTCATGCTGGTTTAACCCAGACATGAATACGTAGTCTAATTGCAGTTCCACTGAGTTGTGCTTTGGTAGGACATAGGTTGTGTTTAGCAGAGTGCAGTGCTTTCTCTCTCTTTCCCTCTTTCTCTTTCTCCATCTCCCTCTTTCGCTCAGTGTGAATAAGGTCACATGGAAAACAAATGCTACAGTAATTGTGCAGAACATACTCATCATTGGCTGGTAAACTCCAAGTAGGGAGAGTAAGATGGAGAGAGAGAGAGTGGGTGATAGAGAGAGAGAGAGAGACTGAGGGTGAGAATTGAAAAAGAGAGGGGGGGTGAAGGTGAGAAAGAGAGGGAGTGCTAGAGTGAGAAAGAGAGAGAGAGAGCAGTAGAGAGCTAAAGAGGGAAAGAGAGAGAGAGAGAGAGAGAGAGAGAGAGAGAGAGAACAGATGTTTGGCCAGGGCTTCAAAGCAGGGAGTATTCCACACACTTCCCATTCAAAACCACCACAGAACCTTTCCTTTCACTTTCTTTTTTTGGCCTGATGGAAAGGAGAAATGGGACGGGGCTATCAAAATGTTTTATCAACGACACTTATTTCAAACGTGCCTTTGAGGAAACCGAGGGATCCCGCGACGCGATTGTGTTACTCATTTCATTGCCTTGCCATAATGAACAACAGATTTGATATGTGATATGAGCTCTGAGTTGGATGCGGCTGAGCCCGAGTCAGGAAGACAGAATATTGAATTGAACCACAACGTGCTCTTTCTGCAGAGTAAGCAAAACAAAGGGACACAGAAAGCTGAGGCTTAAAATAGAACCATAACAATTACGGAGGCTCAGGAGGTCTAAAACGAGACCCAAGAATCAGGCCTGGGAGGCAGAGACTATTCTCATCCTAATATCTAATCACACAAACAAACCCTGTGGGTGGGCAAGATACTGTATAGGTTGCAAGAAAGTATATATGTAATCAAATCTGAAGCTAACACAGAACAAGATTATTTAATTAGGGGAATTGGATCGAAATCCCATCAAGACCTCCAAGTCGATACAGTTTGTGATATGATAAATGCCTAGTTAGGCCTTAGGGATATGATTTTGTTGGATGGGATCAAACGAAGACCAGACAAAATCCCTCTAATGACATCAGAGTCTTTTAATAACAAGTTCCTTTGAACACAATTTCGATCCCTTCGTGTGAACTTTGTTTGAAAAGATGGCGTAGCTAATTGGCAATGTAAAGAGACATAAAACATCACCCAAGACGGGATACATCAAAGCATCGTCTGATCAGTTCTAACTGAGGAGAAGTTATGAGGATACCCAAATCCTCAAGCTGTTTGGTTCCTTCCTAGAAAGTCACAGTTTATTTCGAGGCCCCAAATCTTTATAGACAATGTCTAACGTGACGGGAGACGGAGGAACTCACATCCTACTGTGGAGATTGTGTTACCTTGCTTTAAGTTTTCATAAAACATAAAACATGGGGGTTTGGTTACTGTTAGCTGTGTTACAAGTGTGTGTGTGTGTGTGTGTGTGTGTGTGTGTGTGTGTGTGTGTGTGTTAGCTGTGTTACAAGTGTAAGGGGATAGCGTGGCGGAAGGAAGTTCATTAGACCGTGTTGACTAAATATCACGCTCAGCATGCCTGGGCTGTCCCCAGGCCTTGAACTGTGTGTGTGTGTGTGTGGGGGGGGGGGGGGGTTAGTGGTTAGGTTTAGGGTTAGGGTTAAGGGTCGAGGTTAGGGTTATGGTAAGGGTTAGATTTAGGAAAATAGAATTTTGAATGGAAATTAATTTTAGGTCCCCACGAGGATAGAACAACATAAAGTGTGTGTGTGTGTGTGTGTGTGTGTGTGTGTGTGAGACCCAACTCAAAGCTTCCTTCCAGCTAAGTACCCCCTGTGTCATGCTTTTTTAAGGGGGGAGGGGGTTAGTGGTTAGGTTTAGGGTTAGGGTTAAGGGTCGAGGTTAGGGTTATGGTAAGGGTTAGGTTTAGGAAAATATAATTTTGAATGGAAATTAATTTTAGGTCCCCACGAGGATAGAACAACATAAACTGTGTGTGTGTGTGTGTGTGTGTGTGTGTGAGACCCAACTCAAAGCTTCCTTCCAGCTAAGTACTCCCTGTGTCATGCCTTTTTAATCAGGCTGGCCATTTCAAAGCATAAGGGGTGAGGCTAACAATAAGCTAGCTTTAGCCATGCATATCACCTTGCTAAACATGCTAATGGAAACAAGCTCTGTTTTAAAACCTGTAGGTGAGTCTTGGCCAGCTGTGGCCTTTCTTGTGAGCCTATCTATCTAGGAGATTCTAAATGGCTTATAGGTAACCTCTCTGTTGAGTCGATTGACGTAGGTCAGCAACTCTAGTGCCTCTGGGTGAAAAGTTACACTAAGGCTACGGCTAGCATGTGTAGTATGACTAATAGCGTGCTACGCTATCTGTTGGCTTATAGCTATCTCTTGGCTTATAAGTATTACTTCCTGATTGAAGCTGGCTGTCCATTTTTACAGCCTGACCAGGACATCCTTTAAGCTAACCTACGCTAACCTCTCTAGCGCTAAATGATCTTTGATTGAAGCCTGTCTGTCTGATTTGATTGCCTAGAGGTGAGGCTATAGATATAGGCTATGTGAAACTGCAGATGTGGGATCTTAATTTGAGCGAGTTTGCTACATCAGGAAAATAATCATGCAGCAACAGGAAATGTGAATTATTATGTGGATTATAATTAACATAATTAATGGAAATTTTTGTAGGGGTTGATAAATTTTTCATAAGGGAAAATCAAGTCTGAAATTTCAAAGTGGAAATTACAAACTTCAGAAGCCTTTTTAAACCTCAAATACAATTCAAGGTTCTGTACGGATAGTTCTCCTGCAACAGGGTGATCAAATGTGTGTGAGGCCTGTCTTCAGCAGCCCTCTGGCCAAGATTCTGACGGTTTACAACCTTATCGGCTTGACTGAAGACAGAAGAGCAGGCTAGGCTGTCCGTTTCAAATGTAGCCTCAAGGTGAGACTAGCGCTAAGCTAGCTGTAGCCTGAGTGATGGAGTGTAAGATTTGACAAAAATTGTGTTCCTCCCTACGTAACACTTGGCCCAGTGCTTTCACCCACTAATGCTGATCTACAGAGGGCCCCAGGCCAAGGCAAACAACACCGACAGCACAGCCAAAACTCAGTCAAAACTCTGGGTAGATTTCAGTAAAGGATATGTGGGTTAGTGGGGGCTATGCCAAACTAACTTTCTCCCCTGTGGGCACAGCGGGCAGTGAGAGAGGGGAGGTGTGTGTGTGCGTTTGAGCCTGTGTGTTTTTATGCGTGCGTGTTTGCATGTGCATACATAATTTCACGCATGTGTGTGAGTACATGACTATGTGTGTGTGAATGTGTGTTTAGGCGGGTTCTGTACGGTAAGTGTGCCTAAGCTCTTTAGGATTATGGTGACAAATTCCCCTTTCAACCTGGCAAAGATCGCATAGAGAATAGAGAGAGAGGCGAGGGGCAAATGTCTTCTCCGGCTGGGCTTGTGGGCTGAGGGAGCGGCAAAGTAACCCAAAGGATCTTGTTTGCTGCATAGCATCACAGTCCTCCTGCAAGATCCATTAGGCCGGGGTAAGGACACAGAAAATAGGGGAATTTTCCATATTCAGCCACAGTATGGAGCCACAGAATGGAGGCCCAGTTGCATTGATTAACCAGTCCTTTTCGTGCAACTATGGTATCAGAATTGTGAGCGCATGGTCAACTCTAACAGAGACAAAACTGAACAAACAAAGGCTGACCTACCAGTCTTCAAAGACTATTCTATATCATACATTTGATACCATTCACCTATATCATGAAGGTAACAACTTTGCAGGAAGCACAATAAACTGATCGCTCCATATAACTTCTGGTCACACATGCAAGTGATTTTTTCCCATCTGTGGCCTCTTCCCTCTCTGTGATTTCCCATGTCCAAGGAATGACCGGAGTGGGAGAAAACCAGGAATACGAAGAAAACCAGGACACTGGTCCAGACATAGCCTCCACTCCTTCTCTTTCCCTCCTTTCAAGAGGATTCTGGCTTGTCCACCTACTTGCCCTTCCATAAATCTCTCTTTACTAGATAGTAGCTCATAAATCCCCGGACAGACAGTCAGACACATATCTCACAGCCAAAAGTCATGACATCAGCACACACACAACACACATACACTCACACACACACACACACACACACACACACATACACTCGCACACACACACACACACACACACATATTACGGTATCACGTAGCGATACTGGCTACTTGTTGAAACAGCTGGGGTTGAACTAGAGCGCACGTGGCCGATAACTTCTCGCAGTAGGGGTAGGGTATAACAACAACATCCGACTCGGGATTATGAACCCGCGACTGTCGAGGTAAACAGTGCATGAACCGAAAAAACTGCTACCACAGTAAAGTGGTTTACTGTAGTGGATGTTTTTTTCACTGACTGTTGCTTGACCCGAACCATTCCTAACCGCATATGATATACTGTTTAGAGATTGTATAGAGAAGAGAATAATAGTCTGGATAAGATTGGTAGACGCTAACTTAAAAGCATAACTTGTCATAATGCCGAGATGCATGGGGCGCGGAACATTAAAGCAACATTAAAATAACATGAAAGAAATAGGGGGTCTAATAAATTGGGAGATTGCGATGTTAAATTACCGTCTGTGTTTCTGCGATCAAAACGTCAAAGGACATAAGCAAGCAGAGCTGTGGAGACGCCAAGGTTGCAATAAAGCTCTGAAAAAGTGAAAGGGTTTCTGGGATATACAAGGCACTAGGACGTGTTTGGTTTGGCATAGCCTGCCAATGATGTCATCGTAGATCGTTGCTCTAGTTATTTGGCCTAGTGGTGGAGGGATATGGAGACGTTTGAGCATGTTTACAGTAACCTTCAACTCCAATGACAGTCATTGTACAGCTTGTTTCCTTATGAATGATATCTTATTTGTTTTTCCTGTACTTTTGTACTGAAACTGGATCTTTTTCAGGTTTAGTCTATGTACTAGTTTGAGCATATATGCTCCAATGACAGTACAGCTTGTTTTCGTATTTGTTTTTATATTTTTCTAATGCACTTTTGTATTGAAACTGTCCGAGTACTGAATATTTACGGATCCTGTTTAGTTTTAATGTGCCCGATTGTCTCTCTTTGTGAAGGTTATTGGTGTTTCCAATGCAGTGTGTCAGTGTCACCAATAATTAGGTAATTATAGCGTGGTTTTGGCATACACACAGGCAATTAACTTTTGAATATTCATTAAACAAAACGTTTAATGACTCTCACTCTAGCGTGTGACTCTTACAAAATCTCTGGGAATCGAAGCCTCATCAAGTAACATATCTCTCAAAACATAACTCAATGCAGCTTAAACGTTGACAGTACGAAACCTCAAAAAAGAGACTGAAAAAAACATGAAATTTCACATTTACATTTTAGAAATGTAGCAGACACTCGCTAAAGGGACTTTGGACGATCAGTTCATTTAACTAAGATAGATAAAACAACCACATCTCACAATAATTGCAGTACAGCACTTCCCAGCATTTACATTTTCTGATGAGATTAGGTTTCCCTTTAGCCTTACATAACATTAAATACATTGAATATTCACAAAAGAAGGGCTGCATTGCAAAACCATCTACTCCTCTATTCCCATAAAGAGTTTGGCGGAACTGCCGCTTTGGCTAGTGCAGACTATTGTCTCACTGTACTGACAATGAATGGAATGGGAAATACAGCAAAAAGCTGTTCAAACAGCCTGATGTCAAAAACACATGGGTCTGAAAGAGTAGAGAGAGAGAGAGCTCCACAAGGGGAATGTCAACCGTTGAAGGATAGTGGGTTGCTGGGTCGATGGTAAAACTAATGAAAAAGAGAGGTTCATTAACTTGCTCAAAGATGTGCGAAAGACTAGAGAAGACACGCGCGCACACACACACACCAATATTTGGATGAAAGATGTGTGTGGATGTATCCTTGCCAAAGGTTTTCTGCTGATGTTAGACTGTTAGGCTGTTGAGGTTGTTAATCTTGAGTTGTGCAAGCTGTCAATGGCTTGTTACCATGGCAAGTTAGATTCATCTCTTGTGTTGTTAAATGGAGTTTGGATAGATGAAAACAAAACATAAGGACAACATATTCACATTGACTTTTCACTCAACAGATTTTATCCAGGGTGAATTACATAGCAGACTGTTACTATTGTACACTGTAAACATCTTGTTTCTGTGCTGTAATTCAACAACTCAACTGCCATGTCCTTGGTTTTTGATAACATTGTGAAGTAGAATGAAATTGGAGAAAAACGTAAGGGTGAAAATAGTACACGCAGCCAGTTATCCCAAGGCTTCCAAATAACAAGTGAGGAATGAAGCTGATGAGGCACAATGTCTCTCTCTGCCTCTTTCTCCCCTTAAAACTTTGCTCTTCGACCTTTGCCGTTCCAAGATGTAACTCGTAAAACACATCTCACTCTCCACTAAAGTAAAGTGGACTATTAATTATAAGTCTACATTCCTGCTGCACAAGGCAACAGATTGGCCTCCAGCCTAACGCTACCACACACACACAAACACATAAACACACCTTCACACAAACTCAAGCATGCAAGCACAGCCTAACACACACCTACTCACAACACACACACACACACCGCCCTGCTGGCCAAACAGCAAGCCTCCAGGTGGAGCCAAGCCCTAGTTAGAAGACAAGGAGAATGATTAAGGGAGAGACAGAGGTAGAGAGGAGGGGGAGAAAAGGAGGGATTCTTGAGGACAAAGACAGGCAGAGGGAAGGAAAACAGAACATGGAGTGACACCATGAGAGGATTAGAATGAACGAGGTGCTGACTGTGCATGAGTTGGTGTGTGTCTCTGTGTGTGTGAAAGAAAGTTAAGAAAAGTACAACCCAAAGCCGTATGTACAGCATGTAAACACACTACTCACCGCTCTCGCTCTTCTCAATCACGTCCACCGTCTCCCCAGCCTGCAGGCTGATCTCAGAGTTCTCCTGCCTCTCGTAGTTGGCCACCACCATGTACTGTTCCAGCACCATAGGGTCCGAGCTGTCAATGCCTGCACGGGAGGACGGGAAGAAACATGCCGTCAGCCAGCTCCCAGTCCCCACCACGCCACCCCTACCCCGTGGTGGCCGCAAGCGCCCGCCGCCACCGCGCACCCGGTATCGGTATGCCGCCATAGGCCGAATCCGCGCCGTTGCTCCTCCCTAGCCAATCAGAACGCTTGCTCAGGATATTATCGCTGCATTTTATTCCCAAACGTCTGGCCATATAGCGGAACCTTCCCCCGGCCCACACCAACGGACCAGGAAGCATTTGAAAGAAGTCAAAAGGAAAAAGAAAAAGGAGGGATGAAATAAAAAGAGAGATAGAGGGAAGAGAGGATAAGAGTAAAATAAAATAAAATGAGGAGAGGACAGGGAGAGCTGCTGAATGGTTGGAGTTGGAGACAGACTCCAGTCGGGACTGGAAGAATAGAAAAAGTTTCCCTCTGGAAAATCAGTAGTGTGGCTGGCTCTCTCTCCCTCCCCACCTCTCTCGCTCTCCCCTCCTCTCTCTCTCTCTCTGTTTGGGAGCCTGCCGTTGGACGAGGAGTAGGGGGCTGTACCACGCCAATCAAGGCTGTCGGGATTACAGGGCCTTAAATAGAAACATATGAGTGGGACGGAGCAGAGAGAGAGAGAGAGAGAGAGAGAGGGAAGAAAAAAAGAGTGTGGTGCTTTCTTCTTGTGTTTCACATAAACACATGCCCAGCCTCTGTCTATCTCTCCTTCTTTCCCTCTCTCTTCTTCTCATTCTAGCTCCCAATGATAAGCTTTTGAGTGCCAGCAATGACTTCATTTACAAAGTTCACGTGGTGTGTGTTTGATTTAAGTTAGAAGCACTGTTTGTTGACGTTTTGCTACGCATTGGTACGATCGTACCAAAGCTTTGGGATTTTTCTTCAAATTGTAACTAATTTCCTGCTCTCTAAAAGGCTCTACTTCATTTATCTTCTTCCTTATTTATAAATACAATGTCTCATCTAACCTGAGTTTGAAGAATTTAAATATACATTCCATGTATTCCTAAATTGATATCACAGCGCTCCAGTAAAGTTCATCAACCCTCCACCACTAACTATTTATCTTTGATTAAATAGACAAGGACACAATCCATTGCCCATTAAATTGCACCATGTCAACATGTGTGTCCTTTTATGACGTCTGTTGTTTATGTCTCTTTCAAGGAGCATTTCCAAACATCACGAGGAAAAAACCCAAACACTGGCAGCCATCTTTGTTTTTCTAGGCACCTAGCTAGGTCCAAGGACCTCCACTTGCTGCGCGAACGAATGTGGAAAGCAAACATTGGACACACACAAACACACACACACACACATGGACATGCATTCTGTGAGCAGACATAAAGGTAGTGAAGTAGGAGAAATGGTCAAAACAGAGGAACATGCAGGAGGCAGATGATCATAAAACGCACAGCTGTTGTGTGTGTGTGTGTGTGTGTGTGTGTGTGCGTGTGCATTACTGTTGTGTGAAAGGATCAGGGTAACAGGCATGCTATTGCTGCACAGCACATGGCTAGTGACTACTGCATGTATATCTCTATCCTACTCTATTCTACTCTAGTCCAATATTTAACTAAAAGATAAATAATTACAAATATGAGTGCATGACAATTACTGTGAGTGGGAAAATTAAGACAGCGCCCCGTCAGCATCATTCTACACCCACCCAATTGCTGTATCCATATGAATATGATTATACGGTATGATTGTTGCCAGCTATTGTATCATCTAGCTAATGGAATTGGACCTTGAATATAAACCATGTCGGTGGTGAGGATCCTCTGCATTGACAGCATTGCCTGTGTATTTGCTATAGACTGGTCCCAGATCTGTTTGTGCTGTCTTGTCAAATCCTATGGTCATCGCCATGTCAGACCATAGACCGAGTTGGCTATAGAGCAGATCTGGGAGCATGCCTTTGACAATGCTGTATGACAGCGCATCTCATTTCAAACAAACCTTGGCTAGAGACTAATATGGGCCCTTGGCAAAAGTAGTGCACTAAATAGGGAATAAGGTGCAATTTGTGGCGTAGAACCTATCTGTGCTGTAAGCCTATTAAGATGATTGGGATTTAATCATTCAATGGGATTTAAAGGCAGATTATTTCCCAATCCTTTGACACAAAATGTCTGTCAAACGTTTATCATTCAATTTCTACAGTCAAATAAACAACAGCTAACAAACCTAAGTATTATAAAACGAGCGTTGCAACATCCTAACGTTACGATCTTACAAGGAAGAGAGAAGGGATTAAGAAATGTTGAGTTTTAACGGTCAAACTCAAGACGCTTCATTGGAATATAACACAGTTAAGTATCTCAACATGGGCCTCTATAAACAGAAAGGCTAGCCAACAACACAAGGTAATGATATTAGTCTTCACTCCTCATTGAAGATTCCCCTGTCTGTGACTGCTTCATATGGTAAAGACAAAGATTGAGTCTCAAATCACATCTTTCTGATGGGCCTTATGTTTCCTATTTCCTATTTCCTATTCCCTTACCCCTCCCTCTACTCATGTTGTTTTCCTTTCTCTTAACCCAGCATAATATTATTCTGATTCCCTACAGTGAGTTCACTATTACTATATAGCCAACCCCTGTGTGGGCTTGGGTCAAAAGTACTGCACTATATAGGGCATAGGGTGTAATTTGAGATATGCCCAAAGCACATGCAGGCAAATGAACATATGTAAGGCACTACAGGGTGCAAATGGGGTCAAACTTAATAATAAAATAACACCGGATCAACCCTCCACATGCTGCATGCTGTTCCTATGTATGCGGTCGACTGTTGTGTGTACAACCGGGAAACATCATGAATCATAATAGCTGCTTATACAGTGAGGGAAAAAAGTATTTGATCCCCTGCTGATTTTGTACGTTTGCCCACTGACAAAGAAATGATCAGTCTATAATTTTAATGGTAGGTTTATTTGAACAGTGAGAGACAGAATAACAACAACAAAATCTAGAAAAACGCATGTCAAAAACGTTATAAATTGATTTGCATTTTCATGAGGGAAATAAGTATTTGACCCCCTCTCAATCATAAAGATTTCTGGCTCCCAGGTGTCTTTTATACAGGTAACGAGCTGAGATTAGGAGCACACTCTTAAAGGGAGTGCTCCTAATCTCAGCTTGTTACCTGTATAAAAGACACCTGTCCACAGAAGCAATCAATCAATCAGATTCCAAACTCTCCACCATGGCCAAGACCAAAGAGCTCTCCAAGGATGTCAGGGACAAGATTGTAGACCTACACAAGGCTGGAATGGGCTACAAGACCATCGCCAAGCAGCTTTATGAGAAGGTGACAACAGTTGGTGCGATTATTCGCAAATGGAAGAAACACAAAATAACTGTCAATCTCCCTCGGCCTGGGGCTCCATGCAAGATCTCACCTCGTGGAGTTGCAATGATCATGAGAACGGTGAGGAATCAGCCCAGAACTACACGGGAGGATCTTGTCAATGATCTCAAGGCAGCTGGGACCATAGTCACCAAGAAAACAATTGGTAACACACTACGCCGTGAAGGACTAAAATCCTGCAGCGCCCGCAAGGTCCCCCTGCTCAAGAAAGCACATATACAGGGCCGTCTGAAGTTTGCCAATGAACATCTGAATGATTCAGAGGAGAACTGGGTGAAAGTGTTGTGGTCAGATGAGACCAAAATCGAGCTCTTTGGCATCAACTCAACTCGCTGTGTTTGGAGGAGGAGGAATGCTGCCTATGACCCCAAGAACACCATCCCCACTGTCAAACATGGAGGTGGAAACATTATGCTTTGGGGGGGGGGGGTTTCTGCTAAGGGGACAGGACAACTTCACCGTATCAAAGGGACGATGGACGGGGCCATGTACCGTCAAATCTTGGGTGAGAACCTCCTTCCCTCAGCCAGGGCATTGAAAATGGGTCATGGATGGGTATTCCAGCATGACAATGACCCAAAACACACGGCCAAGGAAACAAAGGAGTGGCTCAAGAAGAAGCACATTAAAGGTTTGTTGTTGATCGATCATCATGATCTTAGATCCACATGTTGAACTCAAGCGTAAAGATCCAGACTCCTGGTTTCAGCTGTACTGTATAACACACTCTGGCCAGGCAGCAACAGTTTGGCATGGTGCCTAAGGCTCTGTGTTTAAAGTGTATTGAATGGTTAAGAGCCATCCAGTCAGGCAGGTCCATAGGGATGCAGAGATTAAAGTCAGTAAAGTAAGACAGAATGTGAATGGTTGATGTTGAGCAGATGGGTCAGGAAATAAACCGAAACCAGTGACAGTCAGTGCATGCATGCAAAGCAAAAGAAGTGAAACCCCCAAAAAACGGACAAACATCGAAAAGCCGATGGGCATGTGGTTATAGAAAGCATTGCCACCACAACTCATACACCAGCGTTGCGACATACACACATGCACAACCACATGCACACCACCCAGGCACCACAGGAGGCTGCTGAGGGGTACAGCTCATAATAATGTCCGGAACGGAGCAAATGGAATGGCATCGAACACCTGGAAACCATGTGTTTGATGTATTTGATACCATTCCACTGATTCCGCTCCAGACATTACGACAAACCCGTTCTCCCCAATTAAGGTGCCACCAACCTCCTGTGCCACGCACACAAGTAGGACTACCTGACGCCTCTTTCCGTGGACTGTCGGTAAAGCCGTACATCCATACTGCAGGCCGAAGAAGTTAAGAAGAAAGGGAGGAAGAGAGGAAGGGAGGAGAGACAGGGAATGTTATTCAGTCCATCATGGACAGCATACAAACATCTCATCAACATCATATTGTTCCTGTTATTCCCTCCTGATCACAAACAGCAGGACCTGAACAGTCTCTACAGTGCAAATATAATATAATATATTTGCCATTGTAGAGAGCACTGATTTACATCAAAACCCATGTGGTTGTGATACACTGCATATGACCATCACAGAATACGTCTGCTGTCTTTCTTCAGCAGCACATACTGTAGCAATTGAGAGTGTAACAGTAGAATTGATATAGCCTCGCATGATCCTGGTCCGAACCATGTTTTCGTGGCACACCCCCTCCCTTCATCCCGCTTGGAATGTCTGAGGGGGGCGTTGGCCCCCTTCGAAGGCTCTCCCCTCCCAGGCTTCCCTCTACAAACACAGCTCAGACGTCACCACCCCGTCAGGAAATGAAATGTCACACGTCAGCAGGGTGTGTGTGTGTCAGTGTGTGTGTCCATCATACCAAAATCTGTGAAAACTTGGTATTAGAAAAAAGGTAGAGGGGGACGGGGGACGGGGGGACAAGGCAGGGGTGTCTGTTGTCATCAATGAGGTTTACATTTTCAAATTTCCTGTCCAGAATATCCCTCTGTTCTCGGAAGCACTGTCTGAAATCATCCTTCACCTGGGCACACAGCCAAAACTAGGACTGTCTGGGCCGGCCGTAAACAACAACCAGAACCAATATGAAGGGTTGGGAAACAACGACAGCATGGAACCAGAAGAGAACAAGGAGAATGACCCAACCCAATAAATAGTAGGATATCATTATCTTGAAAATTTTGTGGGATATTCTCCTTGAAATCATTTCAGGAGGAAACCCACCCGAGCCAGAACACCACAGGAGGTCCCTCTACCCCACCCTGTGACCCTCGACCCCTACCACACCTCCACCCCATTCCCTCACACTCCCCCGCTGTGAGGGAAAATCCACATCCCTTTCAGTTTTCAAATGATATAATAAAGGTCAGAGCCTCTCTCTCTCTCTTTCTCTCTCTCTTTCTCTCCAGAGTCGCAGGGAGCTGAGGAGATTGATGCTGGTCCCCCAGGGAGGCTTGTAGAGTGGCCCGGGTCAGCCGGATCAACCCCAGTTAACATTCACCCCCCAAACCAAACCCAGCTAGCGAGAGAGGAGAATTTTCTTTCAGCGCAGCACTCGACATATGATTGATATTAACTGGAGAGTGGAGAGCCCACTGCTGCATACACACACAGAAAGAGACACACACATGCGCACACACACACACACACACACACACACACACACACACACACACACACACTGCATGCCTAATTCCTTTCAGGCTTCTCTGATGATGGCACTAGCCCACTAGCCCGAGCAGACTCCAGTCACTGTGTTTTCTTTTTCCGTTCCTGCTGGTATGGTGTGGGTCACTTTCCTCCACCAACCAACCCCAAAACATCCACATTACCCAGCAATTAAGGGACTTGTGGCGGTGACAAATAGCTTTTCTAAGGTCACTACTTTCCAGGTTTTGATTGGAACGGCTTATTAGCCATCTGTCCTGTAATTTCATCGACTTAGTAGATTATGTTTGGAAAAGCTAGTTCCTGTCTCGCTCTCTCTCTCTCCACTCCCTCCTTCTCTCTGTCTCTCTCTCTCCCCCCTCCTTCTCTCTCTCTCTCTCTCTCGCTCTCTCTCTCTCTCTCCCTCTCTCTCTTTCATCCATCCCCCTGCCTATAATCACTCCACACTATAAGCATTTAAGCAGAGAAAAGTCAATGTGAAATATGTTTGACTGAAAGAAGTGGTTTGTGCCAAACAAGGAAATACATAGTCTACACATTGAGACAGCTTAGCTGCTGCATTAGCTGCTGCAAAGGACGCAGCTACTCTTACTGTGGTCCAGCAAAGTTAAGGCAGTCATATTTAAAAAACATTACAATACATTTCCCAACAGATTTCACAACACATTAAGTATTGAATCTGTCTGGTGGATTTTGTTGCCAAAATAACAAGTCCCATTTCCAAGATGGCTTCATAACATTAAAAAATGTGAGTCAAAGCAAAGAGAGACTCTAGCATGCTGTGCCTAGTGACGGTACCTCACAGAGCTAGCTGTCAACACACATCAGGATGTGTCCGGAAAGAAGTGACAACCACTTGTCAACCAATGACAAGACTAGAAAAACAGCTAGAAACAACACATACCGGCTAACCAATATTGAGACGACAGCAGTTAACAGTGAAGACACAGTATCCAACTGTGAGACAACCATTCACAATGACAAACGAGGATCACAGACAAGACAACCATTGCCAACAACAAGACTACAGCTAGAAACAACAAATAACTACAAACCAATATTGAGTCGAATGTGAACCAACCACTCACATTGATCACAATGACAATCGCAAACCGAGAGTGATACTAACCATTAGCAATGACAAACACTGGCGGTAGCAATGACAAAATACTGGCGTGGAACAGCCATTAGTGGTGACAAAATAGTCGCTAACCCACCCAGCTGGGACTAACAGAGTGTGGGTGGACAGAGAGAAGGGTGAGGCCAAATAGCTCAAGCTACATCTGCACTGTTGGTTAAGGGCTGTAAGTAAGCATTTCACTGTAATGTCTGCACCTTTTGTATTCGGCGCATGTGACCAATAAAATTTGATTTGATTTGATTTAGTCCAGTCTGTTCACTGTCTCTCTCTTTCTCCCTCTCCACCCTCTTTCTATCTGGACTGGTCCTCTCTCTCTCTCTCTCTCTCTCTCTCTCTCTCTCTCTCTCTCTCTCTCTCTCTCTCTCTCTCTCTCTCTCTCTCTCTCTCTCTCTCTCTCTCTCTCTCTCTCTCTCTCTCTCTCTCTCTCTCTCTCCTTTTGTTTTGAGTCACATCACTCAGTGACAGTGGGATCTGGCTGTTAAAACATTTATCTTTCTCATTTTTCTTTGGGAGAGACCTCGGCCGATACAAGAGCCAGGCAAACACAGCCACACTCTCTCCAAGCCAACCATTACAATAGAGAGCAAATATCTCTTAGTGTTGGACATTGTTGGACTGTCTGCTTGTATTGTCACTGCAGTGGCTTATGACTGCACCCACTGTAGCCAGTGTTGGGTGAAAGAGCTACAGGTTTTCTATGAGCACATTAGTCACCTGTATCTTGACATACAGACCGGTGATAACGGTAAAGGATGGTATGTTGACATTTAAGAGCTCGCTGCGTGATGAGGTTCAATGCAGAGAATGACAAGGTCCTAGTGAGGCAGGAAGCGTGACTTCATTTGTTGTTTCTTGGGAGGATGAGCTATCATAACCATGTGGTGTTGTCTTCTACCTCGTGTTATGCCCCTCCCCCCTCCCTTAAATCACCACCCCTCTTCCCATTCCTAACAGAACACACACAGGCTCGCACACACCAACCACAAACACACATACACGCACAATCGACAGCCCACACTCCCCCTTCTCCCCAGCCCGGCAGGCCCCATGTAAACACTATTAGGCATTTCTACGTCACGCTGACATCTTATCCGCCATGCCACGTAAACACTAGATCAGGGCCTGTAGTCAGACTGACATTCTCTCTCAACCCCTGGCCTCCACATTCACTCTGTGTGCATCCCAAATAGCACCCTATTCTCTATAGTGAACTATTTTTGACCAGTGCTCTATGGATCCTGGTTAAAAGTAGTACACTATAAAGGGAATAGAATGCCATTTGGGAAGCGGCCTCTGTTCACTGCATCTGGCCTTCACATGCAAGGCAGAAACTCTCTAGGACTGACATGGAGGGAGGGAGGGAGATAGGGAGGGAGGGAGGGAGGGAGGGACCCCCTCCAGTAAGTCAGCTAAAATCCACTTCTGACCTTTATTTTCCTCACAGTCTTTATTACCTCTGAGGTCTTCATCTGGACTGAGGCGGTTTGGGTTTTTATATAAGGATTATTCCACCACTGTGTAGATTAAGCTGATAAGTGAAGAAAGTAAATGTCAAATTACCACATGTCAAATTGTTAAAAAGGGAAAATATTGTGTAAAAGCCGAATGAAACATCTAAAGTTAATAGAGGAATCAGTGTTAAATTGGAAAAGGTCACATAATCAGTTAGTGGTGTAGCCTATATGCTGTAACTAACTCCATGCAATTTTGTGGCATTGCAGACATGGAGCCATGCAGACCATAGTGTAAACAGAGTCTATGGGAAGGCTAACACTATGTAATCTCTAGATTTATACTGCAGCTAAGACCCAAATAAAACGCACCACAAACTACAGTAGCATGCTACTATAACCCTGTCCCTCATGTTAACTACTGGTTCTAATACACAGCTAAGAGAGTCACTCCCTCCTATAGTGATTCCTGCTGAGGAAGGAACGACAGTGATGGGGTCTAAAGTTTAGGGAACCTGTATGCTGTGTTCTTGTGTAGAGGGTTTCGAGTTCACATCCTGGGTCGGGAAGATATGGCAAGACTATCTGTCATATGCAAAGAGATTCCATTATTGGTCGATGTCCATTGGACATATAGCAGCACCAGCCAATCATGGGATTCCTGAAGCCCCAGCCTCCCTTCACACATAATGGGCAGGCTATGACTTTTCCTGACCACGTGACCTGGCCAGAAAAAATACATTACTCCTAGGCTATAACTAGGTTCCAGAGTTTTCCATTGTCAGGTCATGACACGCACACACACACACACACACACACACTCTATCACACTCTAACACACACAATCTACACACACATTATTCTTTAGTTGTATTGTTTGTATTTTACATTTGTGTGACTGTGTTACTTGTCATGTTTTATGTTTTTGTGTGGACCCCAGGAAGAATTGCTTCTGCTTCGGCAAAAGCTACTGGGGATCCTAATAAACCAATAAGGTCAGGAAAAACTCTGGCTATTATGCAACAACCTGTCAGATGGGTGAACTACTGAACTTAATGTCTGTCCATCCAGACAAAACACAATCTTGACAGACAGATAGATTTAAGTAACCACTTAATCACAAAGGGATAATTGGATCTGATGCCAACCAGCTAAGATGCCAAACCATTAACCTCACTGTCAATGCAGATACACCAAACCACCTGTTCCTCAGCCCAAACAAAGGGCCCGAATTAATAAAACATCAGTAGGAGTGCTGATCTAGGATCAGGTCCCCGCTGTCCATGTAATCTCATTCATTATGATCTAAAAGGCTAACCTGTCTTGTAGCTCATTTAAAGTAGTCAGTTCTGTTTAAACAAAAATAAATGGATGTAATCTAATAGACGTGAACACATTCGGGGCATTGGCCAACTGCATGGTTTAAGGAAGTTCGTTGGGTTCGTGTTCTATGCTTCAAACAACTTGTCGGTTACATTTACCAAATTATGATTGACTTTGATTAACTGCTATTAGTCATTCTGATTAAATTCAATGTTCTTGAAGCATGTTGGAACTGATTTAAAAAACAGATTGAAAAAAAGTAGAAGGAAAACTAGTTGAAGGTAAATTATTACAGTCTAATATTACTGCAAAGCACCCTAATATCACCACGCAATATAAAAAAACAATCTGAAAATCATATTGGCTTGTAGATATGGACAGTCTGCTACTACTAATCTATCAAAAAGTGGCCTTTTAGGCTTCAGAACGGACGGAAATGTGATTGATCATTAACCACAAAGCATTTCCTGCTCTTTTCTATTTAATAATTCATGCAAAAGTCTGGCGTGTGCTTCTCCCTTCCCTCTCCCAACCTCTGTGTGTGGGAAAAATAGATATTAAAGGGATGGTTCACTTAAATTACCAAATCTACTTATTGGTCTCCTTACCCTGAAAGGAGTCCATGGACAAGAACAGAGTGCAATCCATGCTTTTGTTTTGTTTATTTAGCCACTGTCACCAACCGTTTACTTAGCTAGCTAGCATTTTCTAAACCCATAGAAGTCCAATATTAGCATGGTTTTGGCTGAACTATCCCTTTAAAAAAACACATATCGGTTGAGCTATCCCTTTAAGACGCACATAGCACAAGTAAGATGACGCCGATAGGCACGATCACCCTGTTTCTAGCTCCTAGCTAATTTTGCAATAAGCATTTCGCTGCACCTGCGATAACATCTGCAAATTTGTGTACGCGACCAATAAACTTTGATTTGATAATGGTGACTCACACACGTGCAGCTTATGCTATGGCTAAGCAGCTATTTCTATATCATCACCATGCTAACACGTTAAGATGGCTAATGTCGACCTCAAAACCTTTTTAAGTATGAATGTATGGATAAACAGTTTAGTCACAGTATATATCTGACCCACTGAACAAGTTCATATTCCATAGGTCAGTCATATTGTATAGCCTAGCATACAATAAGAGGAAGTCATATGTTTTACCACACACATACACCCATCCAGCCGAGTCCCAGATTTGTCCTGCCAAATCTTTGACCATGGGGGTTGGCAAGACAGCACAAACAGATCTGGAACCAGGCTAACCCACCCACTTTCCAATACGGTAGTGACACAGTATACACAATGGTGTCTCCCTCTAGAATCTTCCCCAGCATCCTTCACACTCTACATGTATTTTATGTATGTGTCATACAAAGCTATCTCTATTACTTAAACCAAAGCCCACAGCCAATAAATCTTTTAACGGCTTTGACCATGGCAGTGCCCTAAATTGCACCCTATTCCCTTTATAGTGCACTACTTTTGACCATAGGGCTCTGGACAAAACTAATGCACTATACAGGGAATAAGGCGCCGTTTGGGATGCAATCTCTGTCTCTCCCCACAACAGAAAATAATTCATCCTGGCAGACAGAACAGGAACATCAATGGCTATCCTTCCTGAGACATCCCCAGGAGTTTCAATACTTTATCGACCCCACCCAGGGCTCAACGCAAGGCGAGGCTATACAGAGGGTTTGTTCAGTTGGAACGCATCCCAAAAACACTGGTCAAGAGTCGGTCACTGTTCTGTTCCATTAGCAGACAAGTAAACAAAACCCACATTGACAGATAGACATGAAAGCGACAGTTAAAGGGAAAGATAGATCTGAACAGAAACATCATGCGGTGTGACAAGCACTATTCACCAGCATGACAGCTCATTCAGTTCAACAGGTTGAAGTAGAAGGGG